>NC_073313.1:219932809-220232809 GCF_027595985.1 Sorex araneus | reverse complement strand
TCTTAAACTAAATTCAGTTTTTAAAAACTCCATATTCCATCTGCTTCATCCTTATGAAAGTACCATTGCCAAAGGTGCACGCTAAAATCTGCTGACATTCCTGGGATGGAGGAGAAAATGTTTTCTAATCCAAAATGGATGATGTCATTTTTTTTTTCCGCGTATACCCGTGATGCTAATTTATAAATTTCATGAGAAAACTGTAACAAGTTCAGGAAAAGACAGCTTTAAAGGTCAAGTCTTAACTATTAGTCTCCCTGTCTGATGGATTCCCTCCTATACCTATAATCTATAGTTAAAATTGCTAAATAGACAAAGGGATATAGGAGGAATGCAGCCTAACCAGAGAGACGAACTAGCTTAAACTGAAAAACAAAATGTAATGGTCATGGGGGTTCTCTCTGTCTGTCTGTCTGTCTGTCTGTCTGTCTGTCTCTCTCTCTCTCTCTCTAACACACACACACACACGCACGCGCGCGCGTACCCAGTGCTAGAAACTTGATGTATGCCATTCAATTTCAGATTAATACAAATATACAAGACATTCCTCTTTTTTGCAGCAAAGTAATTGAGACTAAAATTGCACAGGTTTGGGCCTTAGAGGTAGTACAGGGATTAAGGCACCTGCATGCAGCTGACCCCCGTTAGATTTCAGGCACCACATAGAGTTCCCTGAGCACTGCCTGGAATGACCACCAGAGCAGAGTCAGGAGTAAATCCTGAGCACAGACGGGTATGGCCCAAAAAAACCAAAGATAGTTGTTTTCATTTAAAAAAAAACTCGCACAGGGCCTGGAGCAATAGCACAGCGGGTTTGCCTTGCACGAGGCCGACCTGGGTTTGATTCCTAGCATCCCATATGGTCCCCTGAGCACCAGCAGGGGTAATTCCTGAGTGCAGAGCCAGGAGTGACCCCTGTGCATCACCGCTGTGACCCAAAAAGCAAAAAAAATAATAATAATAAAATAAAAAAAATTAAACTCACACAGGTAACAAGATAAACACATGATTAACAGTCTGCAACTCCAAGTTCTCTACCATTGTTGAAAAATTCTAGGAATGTTTTGCATAGAATGTAGTTGTTTTGTTTCTTTCCTCCTAACTAAAGCTAAGAAAAAAATGCTTCTTTGCTGAACCTCTGAGCTCCTCATCTCCATCCCATAATTGTTTTGCCCTCCTTAGCTCCAGCACAAGCAGAAGCAAAAGCAGCATTATAAAACAAAAGCAGTGGCCGGAGAGATAGTACACTGGTGAAGGTGGTTGCCTTATATGTAGTGTTTGCGGACACCCTGGCTTTAATCCCTGGCACCCCATATGATCCCCAGAGCACCATCTGGAGTCATCCCTGAGTGCAGATCCAGGAGTAATCTCTGAGCATTGCCAGGTGTGGCCCAAACCCCCACCCCCCTCAAATGAAGAAATAAAATAAAATTGGAAAAAACAACAGTGTCTACAGAGATAGCAAAGATGTTAATGTGCGTCACTTTCATAGACTCTGGCTTGATCCCCAGCACTCCCATGTGGTCCTAGGAGCTCACCAGGATTCATCCCTGAGTGTGGATCCCGGAATAAGCTCTGAGCACTGCTGAGTGAGTGACGCCCCAGAAAACAAAACAACATCAAAAAAATAGCAAAATAACTGCTCACTTAAGTGCCAGGTTACAGCAATAAAAGAGACATAACAGCTGTTCATACTCAGTATGAAAAGAAGGGTCAAATGGGATTGCTTTTCTGTGCCGTAAACACCAGACTTCTGATGTCAACAGCTGACTCAGGCGACAGCACTGGAAGCCAGTAGCAACGTAAGCCCAAGACAGTCCCCTCACTAGTTCTCTCCTCCAACAAACGCCCACTGGCATTTACACCGAGCAGAATCTGTGACTGGATATATGATTTTCAGGAAGTAGTGTTCCTATCTCCATAAACTACCTACCCTCTCCAATTGTATTTTTCTGCTTTCCCAGGCACACATTTCCTTCTCTGCTGTTTAATTACAATCATTATATCTCGCAGACTTAATCTTCTTTTCAGTATGTCACCACTGTTTTAAAAATAGTTCAGTACTAAATGATTTCAACAGTACCCTTAGAAAACATAGAATTTAATTGTTAAAAAAGACAAAACTAAAATACACATGGATGAGCAAGGTCACTGGGAAAGCTCTATCTGTACACAATCGGAAGTGAGCATGACTAACTTTCCAAAGGATTAATAAACGGGTATTAAGAAATGTTCTTCAAAAAGAACATCAGAGTAGACATCATTTTACAGTTTCAATAGGCTATAGATAGGTAACTCAAAGTCCAGAAAAGATTAATGAAATACTGTATTTATTTGGGTGACATTTAATATTGGAAATGGGTGGACTAATAAATTACAAACCACTTCCTTCTGAAGGTAATTTGACACCATCCTATTATTTTGTTACCATTCTGTAAGTTAAAATTGTGCCCTGGACAGATGCTACCTTATTTCCCCATTTCTCTAGTACAAAAACTAGCCCACTTCTTTTCCCTTGTTTCAATCATCTAAATAATTATGATAACAATATTTACTCTTGGCTGTGCTCAATAGCACAGTGGGTAGACATGCAGCCGACCCAGGTTTGATTCCTCCGCCTCTCTCAGAGAGCCCGGCAAGCTACCAAGAGTATCTCACCCGCATGGCAGAGCCTGGCAAGCTACCCGTGGCGTATTCGATATGCCCAAAATAGTAACAAGTCTCACAATGGAGACATTACTGGTGCCTGCTCGAGCAAAGGGATGACAGTGATACAGTGAACAAATTTTAAGCATTAAATAATTTCATTTTATAAACAATTTTTTTTCTGAGAAATGCTAAAAATATGCTACATATAAATCCCTTCAGTATTCTTACCCAAAGTTGGTAATAACAATAAACAATTTGATGGTCGTAACAGTTTCAGAGTAAAAACTTTACACCCAAACTCATGAAGTTGTCCTGTTCTTCATGAGTGAATGACACCTCAATACAGTTATTTTTCAAAAAGCAGGTGAGAACATTGATGTAGGGTTTTTGGAATCAGCTCACACTCTTATTTTGGAAATGGACAGAAAGTGAACCTTTTGAATTAAGATCTCCAAAGGAACTGCCCATTCATTTTATCATGTTTTCCATGATTTGACAATCTGATTTACTAGAGCAGAAACATTATAGTGAGAATTCAAAAGATGCTAAACCCCTGCTGATGACCTTTATGGGGGTCAGTCAGAGGCCTATTTGACTCCCCACCCGCAACTTTTATACAGTAATTGAAATCTTAGTTTAGAGCAAGCTGTCCAAATACCTTAAAATGAAAATAGAAAACATCTGGTTCCAAGCTTAAATGTCTACATACTTTAAATATTTAGTAGAAACACAGCAGTGCTGGTTTCACTAAAGAGAATGTTAATTCCCAACCCTTAAGCCTGGCATTCAAAATCTGTGTTGTCTGCAACAGACTCTCCTTTCACTAAAATAAACATGTTCTTACAAAGGTGGAAAACTACTGTCTGACCCACTACCTATTCTTATCAAGTGTTAGTGAACCACTTCCATATTATTCAACTATGTATTGCCTAGAGCTGCTACTATTACAAAAGCATATACACTACAAAGACAGAAAACATTTGCAGGACTCTCCTTTATATACGGTTAAAGGGGTCACTGGTCACTAATCAAAATCAACCTGCTCCCCTACTACATTATTCATTTCTTTCTTCTATCACAAGAAAGAAAATTTCCTCTAAGCCCTCTTTTCATGTCTCCCTGTCTTCTAATCCATCCTTCAAAGTTAAGCTCAAATGACCCCTCTTCAATTAATCTGCCCTTATTCCAGACAGATGAGATAGTCTCTACTGACTGATCTCATAGCACCTGGAGTATGTTACAGAATATATTTAATATACATCCTGGAATACACTGTATTTTTCTCTGTGCATTTGTCTTCTCCAAGAGAATAATAAGCTTCTTGATAGTCGTATTGACTGTTTGAATTCAGTCTTGTAATCTGCTGGAGTTTACTAAATGCTTTGAATGCAGAGTCTAGATGAACGACACAGGACAGGGAAGAGAGGGGGAGGAGAAAGAAGAAATAAAGAGGAAGAATAAAGAGAAGAGAGAGAGGCTGGGGAGATGACACAGTGGCACCACCCCCAAGCCCCATCAATGTGATCCTTTGGCACAGAGCCAGGAGTAAACCCTAAGCACTGCCAGATGCACCACGCACCCCCACTGCCACCACCATGAAAAAAATAAAAAAGAAGAAGAAAGGATCATAGAGTGTGGCCGGTAATCTAGGGGAAAAAAACGGTAACTGGAATTTCCACAGATGTCACATGAAATTAGACAAGACTTCTGACTCCAATATGTAGTTAAAATTTTGTTTTGCTCTGTTCTGGTTTTGGGTAACACGTGGAGGTGTTCAGGACTTCCTCCAGCTCTGCACTCCAGGATCATTCCTGGGGGTGCCAGGGATCAAACCTGGGCCTGTGACATGCAAGGCAAGTGCTCTGCTCACTGTAGTATCACTCTGACACATATTTAGTAAAAATTTTAACTTAATTCCACTGTTGCCAGTTAAGAAATACTTTTATTACTGTAAGATTGCTATATTACACTATATAAATGTTATAATTCCATAAGAATGTATCATTTATTTTGCTACAACTACAATAAGAAAGTAATAAAGAGGGGGCTGGAGCAATAGCACAGCAGGTAGGGCATTTGCCTTGCACGCAGCCGACCCGGGTTCGACTCCCAGCATCCCATATGGTCCCCTGAGTACCGCCAGGGGTGATTCCTGAGTGCATGAGCCAGGAGTAACCCCTGTGCACCACCGGGTGTGACCCAAAAGGCAAAAAAAAAAAAAAGAAATAAAGATTCCTTTTTTTTTTTAAATTAATACATTTCCTTTTGCATAAGAAAATTATTTTGGGAATTTTGATGAGAAAATAACATAAGTAGCAAAACTTGCTAAATAAATTACAATTGTGCACACTACTGACAAGTCGTATCACATTTTTTTCTCCCAGGATACTAGCACATTTTCCCTATTTTATTGAAAAAGAGGGCTAGATATTTACAAAAGAGGACAAAAAAGGAGCTGACAGAGAAAGGGCCACATTATTCCACACTCTGTAAAGCAAAATGGATGAGGCTTCAACAGTTTAAACTTTACAACATTTCTAACATGGACACAGTCTCCTTTTCTTCAAAGGAATAAAAGGGTGCTGGGTTGGCTTTTTTAACTCATAAATAGAAAAGCTGCTTTTCACTGTTTAAGAACCGGCTAGGATCCAATTTCTTACTGGCTTTGGAGTTTAAAAGGAAAACAGTATTCTCATGTTTGAAACCAAAAAAACAAATTTATGTACCAATATTCATTGCAGAGAGAGTTTAAACTATAAGAAATTAAGAATTCTAATAAAATACACATTTTCCCCATTAGGTCAGGAGACTCAAGAGAACGTGATTCATGAAAACTATTGAAAGGGTAACAGGCGTCCTCGTAACTTAAGGAGGACACTGCAGACAAACCAATAGAGAACAAACAGGAAAGGGGAGCCATTAGTCTTTGGACTGCATTCCTTCTTGCCTACCCAAAGGCTATTTTCCTTAATGGGAATAAATCAACCTGATTCAAGTTCCTGAAACATTGTTCAAGGTCATTCTATGGGCATTTTCATCCTGGGTTAGAATCACTTACAATTATTCACTCACTGACTCACAAATCCATTAAAATACAATTATCAGGGATACTAAAATTGGTCCTTGAACAGGACAAGTTAGGGGAACTAATCAACATCACCCCATCCCTGTGCAGCTGAAAATTCCTGCATAATTTTTGACACCTAAATTTTTGATACTTAAATACTAACAACCCGCTGTTGACCAGAAGCCTTCCTGGGTACAGTCAACTGAACACATGCATCTTATATTTTATATGCAGTATAGAGTATATTCTTACAATAGACTATATTCTCTTACAATAAAGAAAATAAGAAAAACAAAATACACCTACAGGAGTTCACTATCGATACTAGTAACCTATCCATATTAGAAATTTATATCAAGGGGCTGGAGAGATAGCACAGTGGGTAGGGCGTTTGCCTTGCACGCGGCCGACCCGGGTTCAAATCCCTGCATCCCATATGGTCCCCTGAGCACGGCCAGGGGTAATTCCTGAGTGCAGAGCCAGGACTAACCCCTGTGCATCGCCAGGTGTGACCCAAAAAGCAAAAAAAAAAAAAAAAGAAAAAAAAAAAGAAATTTATATCAAATGAAGTTTATAACAAAGTCAATGTATAAATGGATTGACATTTTTCAAGAATCACCTGAGTGCAGCAACAGAAGTAAATTATTGCCTAGTGAAAAATTAAGGCTCACTCTTTGTACTGTATGTAGTGCATGAAAAGCAATGATGCTGGTCACCACATCAACAAGCGAATAGACTGAGAGGGAGGAAAGGGCCTCTTTTGGAAGCAAATCTGAACTGATGAGATGTGAAGAAGGAAAGGGGAAAGTGGCTGACTCAGTAGGTCCCTAAAACCTAGACTTCAATTCACTGATACTTCTCAACACTCAGCTGAGAAATCCCCTCCGTGTGGCTATCTAGTCACCACAAGTAATTTCAAAGGAGAAAGTGCTGATGGGGGTGAGAGAGACTGATTTATCTTCTTTCATTCTGATATTTAATAACTCAAATTGACTTATTAGAGTGAGATTTGGGAACACAGATAGAAAAGTCCTGTAGGACTGGAGAAATAAGGCAACAGGCTAAAAACAAGCTCTGCACGCAGGAAGCCTGGGTTTAATCCCTTGCACCAAAAAGTCCTTGAAGCTTTACTAGGAATCACCTCCAAGCATAGACAGTTAATCCCTCAGCACCTTCAAACAAACAAACAAAAGACTAAAAAAAGGAGTGGGTTTTCTGGCTTTGGGTTTTTTTTGGGGGGGGCGGGGATGGGGTCTTTTTTTCCCCCTGAAGGAATTCAGCAAAAAAACTGTTCCAAAAACTTGGGACAAAACAATGAGGTTAAGAAGAGTATGTTAAAGGCAGCCAAAAATAAAAATAAATTGAGCTGAGTGAGAAAAGGTAAAAAGCATATATCCCTCCTTAGAGGCAAGATGTAAATTTAGTAATTTGTTCAGCATGAATGTGCCAACTGACATCACCCCTCAAGAACACCCTTGTCTGAGGCTGTGCCCCACTTTCCTCTGAGAGCTCAGGCCTGTTCTAACCGCAGTGCTGGCCCACAGAGCCCCCGGAACTTGTCAGGAAGGTACCAAACTCCACATCTGCATAGGCAGTGCCTTCTGCCTAAAATTTTCTTCCTCCAGATCTCCATATGGGTCACTTCTCACTCCCTCAGAGGTTCCATCAACTTGACACTTCTCATAACCCCTCCACTATCCCCCAAACCCTCCGTACCAATGTTTCAAGGGTCTCAGGGCCACTTTCAAGGTCAATGATTCAGCGGAAGTAAACAAAGCATTCAATGGAAAGTCATAGTTTGTTAGAGTAAATGAGAGGAGGGTTGGCAAGAAACAAAAAAAATCAATGTATTAGTCAAGCTCACTGGTCAGGCATGGGTTTCCAAGTCTTTCTGCTGCTAGACTCACACAAGTCATAAGTTTTCTCCAGCTGTGAGCTATAGAGACATGCCAAGTATGTGATAGCAAAGACCAGCTAGGTCTTTGGATCATGAAGATATATTCCTGAAACACAAAACCTCAGCATAGACACCAGGTGTATGATAAACTTGGAACAATCTCAAAAATCTTAACAAACAAGAATGGGATGCACCCTTTGCTCAGGCATATAATACCTGAATCATTAGTAATACAAAGAGCATCCAAATGCCACAAAACCAGAACCAGGTCAAGGAAGAAAAACAGTCAAACTTCTTTAGGACATTCAAGAACTGAGCAAACAACTCTCCCTGTTCTTTCCATACTACCTTTAGATAACTTACTCAGTGTGAACATTTTCTGTTTTCCTCTATATGTATGTTAGCGCCATGAAATTATAAAGTTTTTACGATTTACTGATGTACATAAATACAAATCTGTATTTTCAGTGAATAACTGAATTAATGAATTAATTCCTTATTCTGCTACTATGATGTGAGACCATCTGCTCAGAATCACTGAATTCAAGAGAAAATGCAAATATATGAGATGAAGGAGTTATGTCTTGAAATGAAGGTTGGGGGCTAGCGAGATAGCTCAAGGGCTCAGAACATGCTTTACATGCCGGAGGCCCAGGTTCAATTGCAAATTGAGCTATGCTTTCCTGAGCACTGGGCCAGGATAACTCCTGAGTAAAACAAAAAAATTTTTTTTAAAAAATGAAGGGTAAGACAAGGAGGTGTCAGCAACCATATCTGTGCACACAACATTTAAGTTATAAAACAAAAATTCTTTTATTTTTTCCCACATCTTTCTTTTCTTCAAAAGGTAGTTTCATTCTTGTGATGTTAAAGAACTTCAAAGAATAAGACCAAGGCTGGAGCAATAAGAACACAGCGGGCATGGTGCTTGCCCTGCATGCAGCCAATCTGGGTGGAATCCTTGACAACGAATAGTTCCCCGAGAAACGCCAGGAGTGATCCCTGAGCGCAGGACCAGGAATAAGCTCTAAGATAGAGCTTAAAGAAGAAAAACAAAACAAAAAAAAAAAAAAACAAGACCAGTGCAACTTTTTTAAAAAAGCATGCTATATTAAGCTCCATCATTTATTAACTAGCCTCAAATAACTGGAAAAACAATCTGCAGCACATCACGCCCCTGCCTCCCACTAAAAAAAAAAAAAAAATGAAGTTGGCAATAAAGATGGAAATAAATAATATAGGAAAAATAATTTTTAACACATATTTTCTTTTTTTGAGAATCAACACCTTTTATTGTTTTACAGTTCTCACAGAGGAGAACATATTACAAAATTAAGTACTCCTCATCTTTTTTTTTTTTTTTTGCTTATTGGGTCACACCCAGCGATGCACAGGAGTCACTCCTGGCTCTACACTAAGGAATTACCCCTGGCAGTGCTCAGGGGACCATATGAGATGCTGGGAATCGAACCTGGGTTGGCTGCGTGCAAGGCAAATGCCCTACCCGATGTGCTATCACTCCAGCCCCATCTTCTTTTTATTTTCCTCATGCAAATTCCATATTTATTTGCACTAAAACAAATAAATGCATTTAAAGCCACATTATTGATCATAACATGTACCATTGAGGTTTCTTTTTTTTTTAATTGAATCACCGTGAGATAGTTACAAACTTTCATGTTTGAGTTATAATCATACAATGATCAAACATCCATCCCTCCACCAGTGCACATTCCCCACCACGAATCTCCCCAGCATACCCCACATTTCCCACCCTCCCCCTGCCTCCATGGCAATTTCCCCCATACTCTCTCTTTTGGGGGGCATTATGGTTTGTAATACAGATACTGAGAGGTTATCAAGTTTAGTCCTTTATCACTTTCAGCACACATCTCCCATCGCAACCGATACATCCAACCATTATTTTTTTAGTGATCCCTTCTCTATTCCATCTGCCTTCTCCCCCAGCTGATGAAGCAGGCTTCCAACTATGGAGCCTGTGTCTACTGTCCTTCAGTGTTAGTGTCATGTTCTGGTATCCTATACTCCACAAATGAGTGCAGTTCTTCTATGTCTGTCCCTCTCTGACTCATTTCACTTAGCATGATACTCTCCATGTCTATTCACGTATAAGCAAATTTCATGACTTCATCTCTCCTAACAGCTGCATAGTATTCCATTGTGTAGATGTACCAAAGTTTCTTTAGCCAGTTGTCTGGTCTCAGACACTTGGGTTGTTTCCAGATTTTGGCTATTGTGAACAGTGCTACACTGAACATACAAGTGCAGATGTCATTTCTACTGTGATTTTTTGCAACTTCAAGATATATTCCCAGAAGTGGTATTGCGGGATCAAATGGAAGCTCAATTTCTAGTGTTTGAAGGAATGTCTATGTTGTTTTCCAGAAAGGCTTGACCAGTCAGCATTCCCACTAATAGTGAAAGAGCATCCCTTTTTTCCCCACATCCATGACAGCACTGGTTGCTTTTGTTCTTTTGATGTTAACACACAGATATTGTAAAACTCATTTAGTGCACTAATTTCTATTTAGTGTGAGGGAGATAGCTCAAAGGTCTGAAGTATATGTTTTGCATGCAGGAAACCCTGGTTTAATCCCCAGCTCCACATGGTCTCCCAGCACCACCAAGAGTAGATTCAAAATATCAGCCAGGATTAGATCCTGAGAATTTCCATGGGTGATACAAGGGTTAGGCACTGCCTTGCACACAGCTGACTCTCAGGTTCAATGTCCAGACCTGCATGTGGTTGGTTCTCTAAGTCCCTCCAAGGTTGATCCCTGAGCACAGGGCCAGGATAAGCCCTGAGAATGGACAGAAGTGGTCTAAAAACAACACAAAAAAAATCAAAAGCAAACAAAAACCTATTGGGCTGAAGAGATCATTCAATAGATGTGTGCATGCTTAAAAGTTGCTGTTTTAAAAAATACTAATACAGTGGGGCAGAATGAAAGCACAGAGAGTAGGACACTAAGCTTGCATGTGACCAACCTGGTTTGACCCCCACCCCCAACCATTAAGGTCTCCTGAGCCCACCAGGTATGATCCCTGAGCGAAGAGCCAGGAGTAGCCCAGACAGGTATAGCCCTCCCCCCCCCCAAAAAAAAAACAGAGAAGTATACTCCCTAAGAAGCTTTGAGAAGTACATGTTTCTTACTAGGTTTCAACTACATTGAAACTGGTATATGGCAAAGACAAGTCCTTTGGAACACCATCACTGAAGTCTCCCTCTCGTGAATATAATAACAAAAATAGGATCATATGTGTTAGCTAGGGTTTAATATCCACTTTGGGGAGAATTAAGTATGAATCACTTGACTTGGATAGGAGTACTCTTGAGTCTTTTGCAAGTGAATGACTCAAAGTTCCTGAGCATTCCCAAGTTAGTATAATTAATAGATGAAGTACAGAGAGGACAAGACCAAAAGGGCAATCAAAATGCTATTATTCATGTATTAATATCATAAAGGATTAAGTGCCCCAAACTAAACTATCTTCAAAAAATTATCTCCCAAAAGGCATTTCCCAGCAAGATTCTAGAAAGGAAGAAAGATCTGAAACAGCTAATAATTATAAAATGCATTGTTTTGACTACACAACTTAGCACAGCAGGTAGGGTGTTTGCCAAGAACATGGCCAACCCAGGTTCAATTCCTCTGTCCCTCTCGGAGAACCCGGCAAGCTACCGAGAGCATCCCGCCTGCATGGCAGAGCCTGGCAAGCTACCTATGGCGTATTCAATATGCCAAAAACAGTAACAACAATGTAGACACCAGCATACATATAATGAGCACAACTCTTTATTTATAATAGGATCTAGCAGAAATCTATACACACTATTTGCTTCAGTCACTTTTAAACTATCCAGGGAAGTTTTGTCTGTTTATTTCTGGCCACGCCCCTCCCCGCCACACACACACAAACACACAGGGGGACAACAGGAAAGCATGGGAAAAGCTGAATTCCTTTCCACTATGTAACAAAAGGCTGAGCAGAGTGTGGCCAGGTCTTTCAGGAGAGGTTTGAATAGACTTCTTTAGGGCAGTGTGCAAAGTGAAACATGGGTCATGAGAGACTGGAGGCTGTCATTGAAATTCTTTAGCATCAAATGAAGAAAGTCAAAAGTAGAGAGGAGATGGGGCTGGAGAGATGGTATAAGGGCAAAGGCATTTGCCTTTTAAGTGCTGGCCCCTGGATCTATCCCTGCCACTGAATATGGGAAAGCCTTACCAGCAGTGATCACTGAGCACAAAGTCAGAAGTAAACCCTGAGTACAAGAAGGTGTGGCTCAATCCCCTCCTCAAAAAAAAAAAAAACTTAACGATTATTTACTGAGTGCCTAATTACTACCGATCAGGGTGCAAAGCACAGTCAAAGCCAACAAGATCCAGACTCTCCCTACCCTGTAGTCTAGACAATCTTCCAATGGAAGACAGCAAATAAATCAATAGATCATTTCAACTTAGTGCCAAGAGGACTTCAAGCCACCAGGTGTGGGGCACCAGATCAAAGGTGAAGAAAGTACTGAAAGGTTCTTGACAGTGGGGAAAGTGTCTCTGCTCTCCTGAACAAGCAGAGGTTTTCCAGAGATGAGAGAATTCTAAACAGAATGAGCAAAAATGCTGAGCCCTAAGAAAGCCGAGGGCAGAAATTGCCAATAGGAGAGTGTGACAAGAAAAAGGAGATGATCACATCCAGCGGATGCACAGGAATTACTCCTGGCTCATGCACTAAGGAATTACTTCTGGCGGTGCTCAGGGGACCATATGGGATGCTGGGAATTGAACCCAGGTCAGCCGCGTGCAAAGCAAACACCCTAGCCACTGTGCTATTGTTCCAGCCCCTTTGCCTCTTTTTAACAAAGCAGTAATTCTTGAATCAACAATCCCTTTGAAAATCTAAAGATGCTATGTTCTCCCTTCACCTCCACCTCATTCATAAAAATTTCCAAGTTCAATGCTCACATGCAAAGCATGTATCCCAGCCCTTTAAGCTATCTTGAAAATGTGTTTCGAAGTGCACAAGTAATTTCATTTTCCCTGAGAGGCTGTATTTAAAAAAACAGACAGTCAGGATTCCAATTCCAGCTCTGTCCCTTACTGTTTATGTGATTGTGGCCAGAAAGACAGGCCATATGTATCTGAATTTCATTTATGAAATGAGAACAATAATAACACTAATAAATTGGATGGGGAAATGATTTAACAAACAAAATGCTTACAATAGGAACCTGACCCTACTATTACTAGAACTTGGTATTATTACATATTTGCAAATAATTTTTAGCATCTAAACAAAAGGCTCTTCTCTTGCTTTAAAGAAATGCTTGAACGTTACCAACACCTCCCTCAAAAAAAAAAAATCAACTCCAATTTAAATTTATTTAGTTTGTTTTATTTTGCATTTCTGGAAGTCTCTTTCACATTAAGGAGCTTATAAGAAGGCTGCTTTTTTCTATGAAACTGAGCAATCATACTAAAATTTACGAATGGATATCTACAAAAATAAAGCAGGATATTTACAAAAATTAAAATTTTGATAAATGATCTACATTTGTGAGCTCTCAATGAGAAAAATACTTAATTTGTTTTTAATACAGCTGTTAGGCAAAAATTAATCATACATTAATTCTCATTTCACTTTAACATTTTAATTTTCACTTAATTGCTCTGCAATTAGATAGAAAAGTAGTTCAATTAAGAGATTTTATATAATCAACAAATATTTTAGTAAAAAACTGTTAACACTGGGATGGATCATAACAGTTTCACCAACTGAGTTACAGTATTAAATGTTTTATAACTATGAACTCATCTCAACTCTCACAACCCCATTGTCTTTTAAATTTTTCACTAAGATTCTATGATTTCCAATACTATTAGCAATGATTCTAACACCACACCTACCACCAGTGTACCCAATTCCCTCCCTTCACAATCCCATTTTAAGTATTATCCTTCCCAATTAAAAAGTGAGGAAATAGGATTGAAAAAATAATGTTCTCAAGGTGTCTTTTGCTAGGAAGTAGTAAAGATACTGTATATCAACATAATTCACTGTATCACTGTCATCCAGTTGTTCACCGATTTCCTCAAGCAGGAACCAGTAACGTCTCCATTGTGAGACTTATTGTTACTGTTTTTGGCATCTCGAATATGCCACGGGTAGCATGCCAGGCTCGGCGGTGTGGACAAGGTGCTCTCGGTAGCTTGCCGGGCTCTCCGAGAGGGACGGAGGAAACGAACCCAGGTCGGCCACGTGCAAGACAAGCCGCCCTACCTGCTGTGCTATCACTCCAGCCCATCAACATAATTATTAATATTATAGTTATTGCATTCACATTACTTAGCTATAATAATAAGTTTTTAAAAATTAGTCAAGATTAATGTGGCTTAAAGACATTATTCTCTATCAAGCAGAAAACTGAGGGGCTGGAGCGATAACACAGTGGGTAGGGCATCTGCCTTGCATGTGACCAACCCGGGTTCGATCCCAGCATCCCATATGGTCCCCTGAGCACCACCACGGGTAATTCCTGAGTGCAGAGCCAGGAGTAACTCCTGTGCATCGCCGGATGTGACCACCCCCCCACCAAAAACAGGGGGAAAAAAGTAGAAAACTGAGCATCTAATTATGCTGATCCAATAATCACCCACTAAGAAGAATTCAAGAACAAAAAATGGGCATGTATACCATCATTTTCTCTAAACCAAAGAGAAAAGCTTAAAGGGAAATTATTACAGAGTAAGGTACATTGTTTTTTTTTTTCTGACCCTAAAATCTTACTACAGTTCTCATTGTAGAAGCTATTTAAATCTCCAATTTCTGAAGCAATCACTTCTAAAAACAAATTATTTAAGCAAGAATCAGGACTTCCAGATGCTAAGACTCTTCTGTAACCATGGTAAGAGTTCACCACAGAAAAAGCTTTAAAGGTATTTAATCAATATTTGACAGTTCTATAGTGTTAGAACCACAGAAATGGTTTCAAAGTCATTTAACCAATCAATCATTGACAATCTGCCCCAGTGAGCAGCCCTGTAAACTAATCAACCACGGAGCAGACAAGCATCAGCCAATCAGGAGTGAGCTCACACTCAAGATTATGCCTTTTCTGGAGACTCAAACAGCAACAAAGTCTCACCCAACAAACCAGTCTCAATGCTAATGTCATCCCTTTACATTTCAAAGTTCAAGCCCTGAACTGAATGGTCCCACTGGGAGGTGAGGTGGGAGAAGCAGGAAAGACTCTATTAATAGAGAAGTCAGTTCTCTACTGAAAAAATATAAAAAATAAAAACCCTGTGCATGACCAGCAAAGCTCCCCCTATCATTAAGCAGGCAATAAAGTCAGGATTTTGCTTGTTGTGCCAGATAACGAATGGCAGTCCCAGCTGCTCAGGTTTTAGCAGATGCTGAACACGGTGTTTCCCACGCAATGATTTTAGCATCCTTCCCAGCCTAGCTCTGCATCCTTCACATTACTGCTAGATATGATAAGACACATTTCTTATGGATCATTTCCATTTTGAAAAGCAATATAGATAGCAATTTAAGAGAAAAAAATGCATGTTTAATTTTTCTAAAAAATGCTCCTGGGCTGGAGAGATAGTACAATGTGAAGCATTTGCCTTGAACACAGTTGACCCAGATTCCTTCTCTGCTACTGTATTAGGTCCCCTGAGCACTGGCGGGAATGGATCAAAAACAAAAACCAAAGAACAAAAAAGATGCAACAAATACAACGAGACTGAATAAAATAAAGGGCCTTCCTTTTTTTTTAATTTCCAATTTTTTCTAAAATTTCTTGAAGCTTATTAACTTGAAAGAGATATAGGTAGACTGTGAAGCCATTTTTAAGATGTAAATGATTTTTGGCACCATGGAGATAGTACAGCATGTAGGGCACTTGCCTAAGCACCGCTGAGGATGGCTCCCGTTAAAGTTTTAATTATTTTATTTTGGGTCTCTACCTCACAGAGTACACAAAAATAAAATGAATGTTGACTAACCAAATCAATACAGTGTATATTGTTATTATTACTGTGTTACAATATCATTGTTATATTCACACCATCACAGTATCACTGTCATCCCTTTGATCAACGATTTGCTCGAGCGGGCACCAGTAACGTCTTCATTCGTCCTAGCCCTGAGATTTTAGCTCTGTTATATTAAAAAGGGAAAATAATTTTTTTTCAGCTTTTGGTCACACCTAGTGGTGCTTAGGAACTACATCTAACAATACTTAGGGGTTTCTCTTAGTGTGGTGCTTGGGAATCACTCTTGGAGGTGCTGGGGACCATTCAGTGACAGTGAACACGAGCATCCTGCATGTACACTAGTCCTTTGAGCTATCACTAGTCTCGGGAAAAAAATTCTTGTCTTTTTTTTTGAAGGCCACACCCAGTGGTGCTCAGGGATCATTCCTGGTGAACTCGAGGAACCATATGGGGTGCTGGGGATCAGACCCAGGTTTAATATATACACGGCAAGTACCCTATTCGCTGTACTCTCTCTCTCCAGCCCCACTCAGGGAAAGAATTCTTAAACCAGATACATCATTGATCAATAAAACTTTATAAAGTTATTTTCAAATTTCCAGGAAAGCCTATAAGATATTAAAATATTAAAAATAAATCTGCCAAAATATATACAACTATAAGGAACACTGGCCTAAAGATAAAAATGAATTACAAAATCAGTAAAAAATTTCAAAAACTATCCAAGAGAAAAACAAATGATGCATACAAAAAGACAATGTGAGAAAAAGTAGAAGAGACTTGCATGTAGTCGAACCCTGTTCAATCCCCAGCCCCACATATGTTCCCCTCAGCACCATTAACAGTACTCCCTGAGCACGAAGACAGGTGTAAGCCCTGACCATCGCCAGGTATGGTTCTCAAACAAAATAAAACAAACATGGGCTGGAGAGATACAGAGGACAGGGCTCCTGCCTTGCACACAGCTGACTCAGTTCAAATCCAAAGCATTATGTATGTTCCCCAAGTCCTGTGAGGAGAGATCCCAGAGTGCAGAGCCAGAAGTAAGCCCTGAGAGCAATCAGGTGTGGCCCCAAATACATACACACACTCAAAAACAAACAAACAAAAAAAATGAAGAGGAAAAGTATAAAAAACGGTGGATATTCATCTACAACCCAGAAAATGGGAAACATATAACCACTTTAGTTTTTTTTATTATGACTGTGGTTTACAATGTTGTTAGGGGTAGGTTTCATGCATAAAATGTTTCAGGACCACACTCAATGCCATTGTGCCCACTTCCTTGCACCACATTACCAGTGTGTCCATCCTCACCCCGACTCACACCATTTTTTCCTCCCTCCCATCACATTGCTGTGTAAGCTTCCATTAAAGTTTAGTCAGTTCTCAATTTCTGTGGCCTTTGGGCATTAGTTATTCTACTATGTTTCTTTAAAACCAGCTGACGAGAGATCATTCTGCATCTGTCCCTCTCCTTCCCACTGACTTCACTCTCCATGGTACTCTCCAGATCCATCCACACAGACACAAATAGCATGATTTCATCTTGTCTTACAGTCGAGTAGTAGTCTATAGTGTGTGTGTGTGTGTGTGTGTGTGTGTGTGTGTGTGTAGGTATACACATGTGTAAACACACACACATATGCCACAGTTTCTTTATCCACTCATCTATTCTTGGACACTTGGGTTGTTTCCAGATTTGGACTGTTGTGAATTGTGCTGCAATGAACATAGGAGTGCAAATGTCCTTTCTAAACAGGGTTTTTGTGCCTGTGGGGTAGATGCCAATGAGTAGAATTGCTGGTTCATCTGCAAGCTCACTTCTTAGTCTTTTTCAGGTGTCCAAAAATTGAGCCAGTGGACATTTCCACCATCAGTGAATGAGGTTCCCTTTTTCTCTACATTCATGCCAACACTGGTTGTTTTTGCTCTGAGGATAGATACCAATCTCACTGGTTAGGTTTTATCTCATGGCTGATTTATTTCTCTGATAATAAGTGGTGCAAAAAGCATTTTTTCATATTCCTGTTTGCACACTGTAGATAACCACTTTTGAGAGCAATTTGATACCTAAAAATGCTGAAAATATATACACCATAACTACAGTTCCATGTCTTTTTTTGAATCTTGGATAAAGATTATTCATCTAAAAGAGATATCTACTAAATTGATCACTGCATAAGGTATAATAGCAAAGTATTATGTGAAAATTATCAATACAACTTATTTATGTTATGGAATATTAGGTAATGATTAGATAGAACTAGCAAGATGTCCAATCACTAGATTGAACTAGCGAGATATCAACAAGAGTAGTGGCTCCAAGGCATAGTATTTTGTGTGGGGAGGGAGGAGTAGCAAAAATATATGTACATCTACATATACCTACTGTGTGTATATCTATTACAATTTTTTAAATTGTAATAAATAGCAATTTATAATAGAAAAATAAATAGCAATCTTCAAGGCCAAAACAGAAAATATGAGTGTGATACATCTTCCATCTTTTTTTTCATTTTTATTTCTTAAATAAAACAAATAGGGCAATGGTTCCCTGAGTATCACAGAAGTGATCCCTGATCAAAAAGCCTGGAGTGAACCTGAGGGGGGAAGAAGAGAGAGAGGGGGGGGGAGGGAGGGAGGGAGGGAGGGAGAGGTAGAGGGAGAGGAAGGAAGAAAATGAATGAAAATTTGAACTAGCTTGATACAACTGCCAATTTGAGAATTCAGTTGACCTCAGATTTCACAGAACAATATTCTAGATCTAATCAATATCAATCAACTGTCTCCATTTAGACACTGTAATACCCTTCTTTCCTACTGAATAGAAAAAGACCACAACACCAGAGAAAAAGAAAATTTACTATTTTCCTGAGGTACATATTAAAAAAACAAGCATTCATTTGCTCTACAGCAGAATTATGTTGTAAAGAGTGTTTCAAGACACACCGATTTAATGGACAAGAAATGCTCCCCAGCAAAACAGTCAGGCCAGCAAAAAGAAAGGAGGGGCAGAGCAAAACATTATTGTTTTGTCCATAAAGAAGGGACACTATCTTTTCAACACAGTTTCCCAAGGGACAACAGCCAATATTCTCTGGTTTATTTGTCTGCTGACAATTTACTAGCTCATGTTAAAACTTTCTGGACAAGAAAAAAAAATAATAAAAACTACTGTCTGCAAGTCTGTCTTACTTAAGAGTTAATTTGTCTTTTCAGCAGACCAAAAGGAATCAATGGAATAGTGGAAACTAGAAGCTCAATGATAAGTATCTCACTCTGATTTGACCTTCAAATCTGTTTTGCTTACTTATTTTAGGTATCACTCTTCAAAGACAAGGTTGTTAAAAAATGCTGGACATTTCCCTCAATTTCTTTTGAGAAGTCTTAAGAGAAAAATGATTTTATTCCACAATATGCTTTAGTACTTCTTACTACAGAAACATGTGCACTTTTGGCATTAATTTGCAGGAAACACATGAAAACAAATACAACTTGAATTGCTAGAAAGTTGTAAAACTGGAGTATCACTATGTCCACTTCCTCAGTCCTTACCAACATCATTTCATATTCTATAATTCGACAGGATGTTTGTGCTTCTGAAGTATTTCATTTACTAATTATAATTAGCACTTCTAACAGCAATAGTAATTGATGAGCACTGGCTACCCTATAACCACTCTGATACCTAGCAATTCTGCAAGACAATTCCCCTGATCTCTATCTCAGAGGATATTTACTACATTTGCACAGGCCTTGTCCAGGAAAAGGCAGAACAGATGTTGGACTCCAAGCTCCCAGGCCATCTGTAAAAATTTCCCTTTGGGGAATGAGAGTAACCACAGAAGCAAATGTCAGAGTACAAAATCCATGATCTGCCGTAAACACCTCTTTCTGAACGTGGCCTCCATCTACCACCCCATTTCATTCTCTGTCTCTCTCGGGTCTCGAGTCTCAGGCGCTGACCTTCTTCTTATGTGTCTAAAATTGACCAAGATCTGCCCGGTCCAAAACCGCGATCATAAATATGCAGCTCATCACCCAGTTTTTTAAGAGACAAGAAATAGTCTAATGACTGCCCTCATTATGTGTTTACAGCAAAGGGAATTTTTATTTGATAATTATTGGGGAACGCTTAATTAAGCCCTTATTTGCAATGTAGATTCAGAGATTTGTTTTCATAACTCAGAATCTCTGGGGCAATATTTTGAGAAGAGAAAAAAAAAGTGAATCCTGTTTAGAATTGTAAGCACATCTAAATTGGTACTGTAAGTGAAGGGGGCGAAAGATGGTGAGGAAGAGGGAGTGAGAGGCATGAGGTTATCATCACGAACTTTCATCAGCAACTGATGAAAGTAAGTGCTAATAAGAGACAAAAAAATAAAAGGCAAAGTGGAAGGAAACATATGACAAGGAAATGACTCTGGAAAGTGCTCTAGATTTAAGAACTATACTTCTATATATTAACTATATTTATCTGACAATTTTCAATCTTAAAGCATTCATCAACTCTTAATTGCTTTTAATACCATCAGCATTTGCCCAGATCTCATAAATGTAAGAACAAACACTTCTTCGTAATCATGAATGTTGGAGTACCTACCCAGTGGTCAGCAATGATTGGCATAAAGAACAAATGCATCAGTAATCAATGGTTGGTGTTTAAGCATTCCTTCATATTCATCTTAATATATACAAACATCACATTCTGAAAAATCTATATGATTTTACTGAATATTTGCTGAGTCTTAGCCATTCCTGAACATAAAATGCAAACAAAAATAACTTTGCTAAAAGAATTCAGATTACAAGAAAGAAGAAACATAAACATACCAGAAACATTAGACTAATATAAAACAGGTCCTGAATATACAAGTCTTAAAAAAAACAAATAGGGATAAATGATCTAAGGAAGAAAAAAAACAGTCACTGTGAACTACGAAAGATTCATAGACAAATTGAGCTAAGTGAGGTTCTGCTGGGCTGAGGCATAGGTAAGAGCAAGGCAGAGCAATGGGTCAAGAAAAGAAAGCAGATTTAAAATTTTTGTAGTTTGAAGTTATTGTAGGAAAAGACAAGATATTTTCATATCAGTATCTGAAAATCCAAGCAGATTTTGCTAAGGCAAAAATGGGAATTTATCAGCTCATGGGATTCAAGGCAGAGCTGGTCAATTAGATCACAAGAATCACATCACCTGCTGAACTATTAGAATGAGTGAGACCAGGAGTGCCACCTCAGGGTGCTGGCTTCAACTCTTTCATTCACATGGCTTTCACCATGGTGGGAAGCAGGAAGGACTGTGGCCAGCTCTCAGGTTTTACTTCTCCCCATAATTACAAATGGATGGACGGAAGCAGTATAAACAAAAGAAAAGTGCCGAGAAATACAAGGCAATTCCATATATACCCATTCAAAAATGCCACAGGAAGAGTTGGTAGTGAAGGGGCATCGACCACACTGGCAGGTAGCCAAAGGATGAAAACAAATTTAAAACCTGGAAAAAGCTTCCATTTTAAAAAATAATGCATAGAACTTTGCATTACCACCTTTATACAAGACTCAGTCTTAACGCAACGTTATATGTATTATACCTTTTTAAAAAATTGGCAGAAATATAACAAGACAAGTAAAACTGTAAAAATGTGCCACACAAGCTCCGAAAGATAGTTCAACAGGCTGAGCACATGCTTTACATGCAGCAGGTCTGGGTTCAATCCCCAGTGTCACGCGGCGCCACAATTCCTGCCAACAGTGACCCCTAAACAGAGTTGGCAGTAGCCCTGAGCACTGACAGGTGTGGCCCAAATCAGCCAAAACCTATTTGCCAGAGGACTCACTGGTTCACTAAGTTCATTAGTTCTTTTAAGTTCTGTCACTCTTCTGCATTAATAATATTATCATTAAACTTGCTAAGAATTATTTTGTCACTTTAGGAAAGCATTCATTGCCCACTGAGAGTGTCTCAGCTGTTAAAGGGATCATGCTAACATTCTTAGGGATGAAAAGACAAGATTTCTACATGCAAATTCCAAATGGTTCTGCAATATCATGTTTGTATGTATGTAGAGAGATAAAAAGGAATAATAAGAGATAGAGCAAAAATGATAAAAGTGGATCTAAGTGGAGGATATGGTTCCAATGTTTCCATTGTCTTTCAAAGTACTTTTTCATAAAAGAGTGCAACTGAGAACTGACCTGTAGAGCTGAGCTCCCCATGGAGGGCACAGTAAAGAGGGTGGGGCATGATGAAAAGGGAAACTGAGACTGGCAGAAGGAAGCAGACACTCTGGTGAAGGATGTGGTGTTGGTGTGTTGTGTGCATGAAATCCTGTAATCAGCAGTCTTGTAAATCATAGGGAGGGAAGGGGAAAAGAGGGGAGAGGAGAGGGAAGAGAGATTGGTGAGCAGGGGCGGGGGAGAGGGAAGGGGACAGGAGGGGAGAGGAGGGGAGAGGAGGGGCAGGGAGGGGCAGGGAGGGGAGAGGAGGGGAGAGGAGGGGCGGGGAGGGAAGAGGAGGAGAGAAGAGGGGAGAAGAAAGGAGAGCAGAAAGGAGGGGAGGAAAAGGGAGGTGAGAGGAGCAAAAGGGGGGAAGGAAAGGGAGGAGAGGAGAGGGGAGGGGAGAGGAGAAGAGAGGAGAGGAGGGAGGAGGGAAGGGGAAGGGTGACCTGCTAGGTAACTAATTCAGACAGGTGGGAGGGAGTAAGGGACTAGACAGAGAAGGTGGCAGCGAAACAAAATAGAAGGACTCATCCCTAGAGACACTGTGATGATGGCTCAAAGAAGCTGGCGAGCACAGAAGAGGGAAAAGATTCTAGAAAAGAGTGGGCCAGTTGGGTTCAGCATCTTCCGTAGAAGATTTACATACTGGCACCTGCATGTAACTACTGTTCACATTCTGAACGGCCATGTGAGTTTAGAGATTCACTGTCTCTGAAAGCCCCCCCGCCACACACACACACACACACACACACACACACACACACACACACACATACACACAGACTCTATCCCACATCAGCACCCTAAACACACGGAGAGGCGAGAACACGGGGCTAGAGCCAGAGGGAGCACCGCCACCGGCGGCCCATATGCTCCCTGGAGACGCCACCTGTTTCAGTGTGTCACAGTCCCCATGCCCAAGAGTTACAGAACCCCAGGAATTTTAAAAAATGCAAAAACTGCATGATAGCTATGCCTAGATAGCTGATAAATAATTTTAAAAAATGAATCCCGTTCATTTTCATAAACTTTCCACTTTAGCAAAATCCAAGCAACTGCTCTACACAATTACATTTTTCGAAATTTCTCTGCCTTGAGGTTGGTGCGGAAATACAGAGGGAAATGGAGATTGCGGAATGGGATAGTAAAGAAGCCAAGTTGTTTTCATTTAGACTGTGAAAATGAGCAAGTCGACGGACAGAGATTGATGGAGAGCATAACAGGAAAAAACAAGACACAGCTGATATATTACTTAAAACAGCAGTTTTTGAAGGTGCTAATATCCACCATTTTAGTGCCATAAGGAAGCATCGGTGCCCAATACTAATGGACATGTATGACCCTACGACCAACTCACAATCAAAACTGACAGCAAGTGGTTTATATTTTGAATTATGCTTCCAACTTAAGAAAGGAAAAAGAAAAGTGGACACTGGGAGAAGTTCATTATTATTATTTTTTCTTTTCCAGCAATATGTAATACTGAGAAAAAAATGGAAAATAAAAAGAATTCTAAATTTTATTAAAGATAAAAAGAAGCAGAAATATACTGTTGTCAAGAAGTAAGCAAAGATCTAAATCCAAAGAGAGTAAATCTTTCCTTCTGCATTGTTGCAGAATTTTCAAGCTAATTCTAAGTATGCTTTCTTCCAGGAAATAAGTCAAAATTATTTCCATCAAATCTGTTTTCCACAATCTCCTACATACCCACCCCCCGACCCCAACACACACAAACACACATAGCACTTATTCCACTCTATTATCACTTGTGGCCTGTTTATCTATGTCCCTGCTGGGTGTTCTCTGCAATTAGTGATGAAGTGGTTGGCAAATAGCAGATATTCAGTGAGTTTTGTTTTTAAAAAAAGAAATGAAATCACATTAGAAATCTTATGTTTATGGTTAGTCTCATATACAAACTCACATATGTTGTACTGAATTCAAATAACTACCTACCAGTTCCTCTTCCTATATGTTTTTTATGTTTTTCTAAATTTAATTCTACTTTTATAAAGTAGTTCGCAATATTTGATTACACTTCATATTTGAACACCAATCCCATACACCTTCCCACCACCATATTTTGGATGTTTCCATCTGAACCCCAACCCTTGCATCTAAGCAGAACCAAAATAATTTATTTTGTATTGTTTGTTATCAATAAACTGCTGAAAATGCTTCAAAGAACTTTCCTTAGGGGAGAGTGTGTAAAATGTTACTGTATTTCACTCAAGGGCCATTAAGCCCTTCGAAAAGAGACTACTAATATATGTCCACATATGTTTTTTAAAGTAGGTCTTTCTTTCTTTCTTTCTTTCTTTCTTTCTTTCTTTCTTTCTTTCTTCTTTCTCTCTCTCTCTTTCTCTTTCATTCTTTTTCTTTTCTTTCGATCAGGACTTACTCCTGTCTCTATGTTCAGGGATCTTAACCGATGAGTTTAGGGGACCATATGGGAATCCAGGCTGGCTGCATGAAAGGCAAATGCCCTACATATTGTCTACTGCTCTGCCCCAAGCAGGTGTAATTCTTGTTCCAAAATCATAATACTTTAGCCATTTCAACCCAAAAAAGCCTACAACCTTTGTCTTACATAAGAGAATCCCCCTGGCCCCACCACACACATCACTTTTCTCTTGGCAAGCTCAAGCATGGCAATGAAAGAAGATGCTATTCAGTACATAAATATTAATCTTTAGAGTCATTCATTTAAAGAGAAAAAAATTATTACACTTGGCCTCATCTGGTTTTCAATCTAAAGGTGATAAATATATGCAAATAAAAAAGAGATGCTAAGCTCAGATCAATTACAGACCTTGAACAATTACAGACCTTGAACCACAAAGAGAGCAGTAACATAGGCTTCTACCTCACACAGGAAAGACAAAGAAAGTATTTTGAAAAGTGACATTTAAGCTAATGACTGGGAGTCTGAATGAAATTATCCAATTGACGTGTGTGTGTGTGTGTGTGTGTGTGTGTGTGTGTGTGTGTGTGTGAGTTTGAGAAAGAGAGCAACAGACAGAGACCAGCTAGTGAAAAGACCCTGAGGTATAAAATTCATCACACTCAAGTTTCAGAGATCTGGAATGTGGTGATGGGGTGGGTAAAAAGCAGGAGTTAAGGGGCTGGAGCGATAGCACAGCGGGTAGGGCATTTGCCTTGCACTTGGCCAACCCGGGTTCGATTCCCAGCATCCCATATGGTCCTCTGAGCACCGCCAGGAGTAATTCCTGAGTGCAGAGCCAGGAGTAACCCCTATGCATCGCCAGGTGTGACTCAAAAATTTTAAAAAATTATAATAAAATGAAAAAAAGCAGGAGTTAATACTGTCCTTGTAAAACAAGCAAAGGCTCGGATATCATGTTAAAATGTTTCACTTGGCGATGGTGGTGAGGGGAGGTGTGGGGTATTTGTGGGAATGAAACTGGGGACATTGATGGTGGGAAATGTACACTGGTGCTGGAGCATTATATAATGAAACCCAATCATGAACAACCTTGTAACTAACTGTGTATCTCACTGGGAATCTATTAAAAATAATAATAAATAAATAAAGATATTCAGCTTGATTTTCAGGGAAGTCTGGTCAGACTTATACTATGGTGCCAGAGGGACTACAGCAGGTAGAATGCTTGCCTTGCAGACAGACAACCTAGGTTCAAACACCGAACCCCAAGACCCTATATGGTCCCCTGAGCACTGCCAGGAGTGATCCTGAGAAGAGCCAGGAGGAAGCCCTAAGCTTGGTGTGCATCCCCCCACCCTTAAAAATAGCATCATGATAGAGGTGTGGGGGAAATCCCCCATGATTTATTCTGGGGAGTATGAATTTTAGAGGTACAGAAATAAATGTAAGGAGGCTAGTCAATGTGCTAATCTGAACTAGCACCCAAGAGTAATGTGAGATAGGTACAGGGCCAGTGAAAATGAAAAAAAAAATTAACAAAGGGAAATACTTGAGAAAAGCATTCAGTGGGTTTTGTAATTGGATAGATGGAGAGAAAGGTAGAGAAATTGACAGGAGCAGCAGGCTAGGTTCTCTTATGGATTGTCTGATCATTGGTGATTTCTTGGTTTTTAATAACTTTAAGAAAGGTTAGGGGGCTGGAGCGATAGCACAGCGGGTAGGGTGTTTGCCTTGCATGCAGCCGACCTGGGTTCAATTCCCAGCATCCCATTTGGTCCCCTGAGCCAGGAGTGGTGTACAGAATACAGAGCCAGGAGTAACCCCTGTGCATCTCGAGGTTTGACTCAAAAAGCAAAAAAAAAAGGTTAATAATGAAAGGGTGGGCAAAGGGTTAAAACTTCCAGTAATAACACAAATGAATTCCAGATCCAAGTACAAACTGAACACAGCAACTATAATTTGAGGCTCTTATTTCTGTTCTTGTGTGTGTGTTTTATTCTAGTGGTATGGCAGGAAATCAAGTTTTAGCCATGATTAAACTGAGATGCCTGTTATCTAGCCACATAAAGACATCAAGCTAATTGGTGGCTAGATGCAGGAGCTAGCTAAGTTCTGAACTGACTTAACATATAGATGGTGTTTAAAGTTCTGTGATAGGAGAGAATGAGAAGAGATTCAGTGAATGAAAACTTCTAAAACTTTTAAATGCATCATATGCTTAAGAAAACCTGAATGAGAAACTCTGCACGACAAACTATTCCCTGAGAACACATATAAAATTTTCATTCTGCTATTCATTTTTTACAGCATCTAGCACTTCCAGTAGAATCACTTATTCATGAAACCAGAAAAGGTACAAGTGAAAAAGAGATTAAGGAAAATAGGAGTCTCACTGAGTGTATAGATGTTAATTCTGAAAGCCTGGGACAGCATCGGGGATGAAGATAACAAGTTCAATCACAGACTTACATCACTATATACTGTGATGCTGACCCCAAAACCGTTTCAAAGACCCAAGCTTAGTGCTTGCTTCAGCATGATGGGTTTTAATAAATCCCCTTTTGGAGGACTTAATAACAACCAGGGTGGGCTCTCATCTACTAAGATTCACTGGGGTTTATAATAAGGCCTGGAGGGATTTGATGACTCACAAAGACATCAGAGCCCTTATTAAGATTATTAACTTAATCTCAGAGACCCTGTCTTTCAGGGGAATTAAAGAGCCAGGATGCAAAGAGTTTCTGTGCTAACTGCCAAAAATAAAAATAAAAAAAAATTCTGAAGTATTTTTTTTCTTTTTTTCCCTTTCATTTTTTTTAAAAAAATGAGTATAAGGTATGCTGCCTGCTGGTTAAAGAATAAAACCTGGATATAAAACAATTCAGAGTGACATGATTCGTCAAAAGACAATCTACATTAGTAGCTACTTTACAAACGGAATGGAAAAGTCAAAGGCTGAAAGAATTAACTAAGCTATACACCACCTAAGCAACCTAAAGCTTCTTTAAGAGTTAGAAACATTTTTTTTTAACTTAGATAAATGACCTACAAATTATCCAGCTTATTCTATAACATTAGAATAAGGGAACATTTATACAGTGAAGGAGATTTTTCTCAGATGACTTATGATATCTTCTCACTACTAATGTTTGTGAATGACTAACGAAGCAGTGTTGCTTTTAGTATAAATTGCCATTACAGCAATTTTAAAGGAGACAGATTATTCTTGTTTTATAATGATTCATCAAACACTCTGATATGGACAGAGCTGAATTTTTAAATAAATTATTAGCACTGTAGCACTGTTATCCTGTAGTTCATCGATTTGCTTGAATGGGCACCAGTAACGTCTCCATTGTGAGACTTGTTGTTACTGTTTTTGGCATATTGGGCGGGATACTCTCAGTAACTTGCCGGACTCTCTGAGAGGGGCAGAGGAATTGAACCCAGGTGGGCTGCATTCAAGGCAAACACCCTACTCGTTGTGCTATCATTCCAGTCCAAATAAATTATTAATATTATAATATCTTATCATTCCAGATAGGTATATTTTAGAAACATCTAAGCTAATCTATTATCGGATGTCACACAAAAGAAATGCACCCAGCGGGTAGGGCGTTTGCCTTGCACGCGGCCGACCCGGGTTCGATCCCCGGCATCCCATATGGTCCCCCAAGCACCGCCAGGAGTAGTTCCTGAGTGCAAAGCCAGGAGTAACCCCTGAGCATCGCTGGGTGTGACCCAAAAAGCAAAAAAAAAAAAAAAAAAAAAGAAATGCACCATTTGCTCAGGTTAGAAGCTTCTGGCTGGGCTGGTTATGCTACTGTCCTCTCCTTCACCTCTTCCATCCTTCCAACCACTCTCATGAGTGGCTGGGTCACACCTGGCTTTGCACCCAGGAATCATTCCTGGCAGTGCTGCAGGGTGTGTGTGTGTGGGGGGGGGGCAACATATGGATGCCTGGGATTGAACCCAGTTTGGACATGTGCAAGGCAAGTGCCCTCTTGACTTTCTAAAATATCTCCTACATCATTCCATTACATTTAACAGACTAGCGATTCCCAACTCTTCTTCCCTCTATGGTTCTGAAACAATTTCAAGAGATATTCTTTTGACTCTTCTGATTTAGAAATTTAATCAGATGGTAGAGAAAGTTTAGATTATTTATAAGATAAACATTCACCTTGGTTGCATTTGCTGCAAAATAAAATTATTAAACCAACTTTAGTTTGATCAGATTTTCTAAGTGGCAGGTAGTACTACAATCCCCTTTATAATGTGATATGTGCTGACAATACTTAGAAGGCAATTTCTTACTCATTCTCATGTCAACCGCCTATAACTTCCAAGTAATCTTAGAATTGATTCAAAGAGGAAATTATTGTTTTTTTTAATTGTTACATAATTTTCAAAGATAACAGTACAAAACTACAAGTAGTTTTAGGAGGGACCCAGAGAAGTTGCTCAGTGGCTTTGAGTGCTCGCCCTGTTGACATTTGGTCACAAGTTCAAATCCCTGATGTCCCTCCCTATAGTGATCCTGGCAGCTTTGCTGTTTGAGAGCCCCAGCTCTGATTTCTGGCTGCATCACAGCCACAGGCATGAAACTGCACACCAAGGGGTTCAACCAGGCAAGCACCAACAAAGAAAATAATGGCACAAGAGAGATAGTATAGCAGGTAAGGTATTGGGTTTGCATACAACTGAGCCGATTTCAATACCCAGCACCCTATATGGTCCTCCAAGTACCAGGAGTGATTCCTAAGCACAGAGCCAGGAGTAAGTCCTAAGTACCACTGTAAAAAACTAAGCACGCTAATGGGTGTGTGCACCCTCGGGCTCTTCGAGCAGCTCTGTCTCATCGTCCGTGTTTGATGCTCTAGAACCGCTGTGTGTAGCTGTTGGTCAAGGGGAGGCGATGGAAGGAAGAAGGCCAAACTGGTTGCTCGATCAGTTTATTTCATTCTCTCTCTGCTTCTCTCCTGGCTCTCGCTCTCTCTGGATCTCTGCTCTCTCTGGATCTCTGCTCTCTCTGGATCTCTCAGCAGCCCCTCTCTTGTCTCTCACTCTAGCCCTTGCCCCTAGGCTACACACAGCCAGGTAGCAAAATCAATATAAGAAAACCCTTCCTGAGGGCAGCAGGTTCAAAGGGAACACACCTAAGGGCATTCCAAAGCCCTTCCCGACTGGTCAGCAGGCACAATACCTCTTAAGGGTCTTTTCTCCTCTCCTTAGTCCAACACTCATTAACATCTTAATACTAGTTATATTTGTATGGACATAGCAAGAGATACACTGAGGCTTGCAAGGCAGCTCTCCTGGCAACAGATTCAGACTACAGCACTCAGGCCAGATTAATCATTCCTAACCCTAGCAGGGTCCAAATCTAGTTATCACTGTTTGGATCATGACAGCATTTGTCCATGACCAAGCTCTTAAGTTATAGTTAAGCATTAGGCACTTTGGCCAGGCCCATCTCGATGCCAGGGTAGCACACAACTCACCGCTTGCCCTGGGTCCGTCTCGTCCCTTGTCAGGACCCTGCTTTTGGGGTGCTAGGAAGTAAGGGCAGCTGAGGCTTAGGTTGAGAGAACAGATGCCCAGGAGGAAAATTATCATGTAGAGTCAAATGACTCCCAGGTTACAAAAGCATAGCATTTGCTAAGTCTTCCTGTGTCCATACAAAAAGGACATTGCTCTGAATAAACTATGTAAAGGACTCAAGGAGAAGAAAAAAACAGTATTTACAAGTCAACAGAACACCATCTTCATTTTCCAGCAAAAGTTATTTGGACAAAGAATATTGACACATTACATTAAGCCAAGTGAATGAATGACAACAGTACAACAGCCAACCTATTCAAGACAGAACATTAAAAGAGAGAATCAAGTTCAGGGCTGGAGCAATAGCACAGCGGGTAGGGTGTTTGCCTTGTACGCAGCCGACCAGGGTTTGATTCCCAGCACCCCATGTGATCCCCTGAGCACCGCCAGGGCAATTCCTGAGTGCAGAACCAGGAGTAACCCCTGTGCATCGCCAGGTGTGACCCCAAAAAATCAAAAATAATAATAATAAATTTAAAAAAAAGAAAGGAAGAATAAAGTTCAATGTTTAGGTATTTGGGGGAGAAGAATTGTGTTTCATAAAAATATTTGGTATTTTCTATTAAGAATATTTTTAAATCCTATTAAGAATATTTTTAAAAAATTACTAAAACAAATGAGACTCAAATTCAATATAATTTAATGTTTTTCAACCTGTAATCAATACCAAAAAATAGCTTCCTTTGGTTATTAAATCCTGAGAAAAAAACCTCATAACCACTCCATTTGGAAATGTGATTTTTAAAGCCTAAATTTATTTTAGGTAGAACAGTGGAAATTTCTAATCTTACTTCTGTTGATTTTAAAATTTCTTGAACAGGGCCTGGAGTGGTAGCACAGTGGGCAGGGCGTTTGCCTTGCACGAGGCCGACCCAGGTTCAATTCCCAGCATCCCATATGGTCCCCTGAGCACCGCCAGGAGTAAATCTTGAGTGCAGAGCCAGAAGTAACCTCTGTGCAATGCTGGGTGTGACCCAAAAAGCAAAAAAAAAAAAATTTTTAAATAAAAAATAAAATTTCTTGAACATAAAAAGTAAATAAATGCTTTGATGAAGAGAAAGTGTTTTAACATTTAATAATGTTTTTTAATTAAAAGGTATAAAATTAATTTACTTGAATTTAATAAAAAGTACAGTAATATATTTATTGGATTCTATTATTTTAATTAATTTCATTATGTGAGGTAGGTCCCAGCTATATATAATATGAAAAAAAATGATTAGTGATGATAGCACAGCGGGTAGGGCATATGCCTTGCACGTGGCCAACCCAGGTTTGAGTCCTCTGTCCCTCTCAAAGAGCCCAGCAAGCTACCGAGAGTATCCCACCCGAACAGCAGAGCCTGGCAAGCTACCTATGTATGGTGTGTTTCATATGCCAAAAACAGTAACAACAAGTCTCACAATGGAGACGTTACTGGTGCCCACTCGAGCAAATTGATGAACAACAGGACGACAGTGCTACAGTGCTATAGAGCTACCATAAAGGATGAAGATCAGGGGACTGGAGTGAGGAGGCATAAATTAAGATAAATGAGACACATGAGTTTCAATGACGCATACCTGAAACACAATGGATATAAAGATAGCACAATTAAAGATAGCACGATTCTTTTTTTAAAAACGAGAAAAATTAAGTGAAAAATCTAATTTCAAAAGTATACTAATTACCCAACTATTCTACTGACTACTTGAAAAGGGTTATCAACACAGAAGATTTAGACAAAGGCATTCCATTGTTGGTGAGAATTGCCGACTGGTCCAGCATTTTTGAAAAACAGTATGGACGTTTCTTAAAAAACTAGAACTTGAACTCCCATTCGACCCAGCAGTACTTCTGGGAATATATCCTGGGAGCCCAAAAGACACAGCAAGAAACACCATCTGCACTCCTATGTTCATTGCAGCACTATTCACAATAGCCAGAATCTGGAAACAACTTGAGTGCCCAAGAGCAGACAAATAAGGAAACTATGGCACATCTATACAATGGAATACTATGCAACTGTCAGGCAAAATGAAGTCATGCAATTTGCCTATAAAAGGATGGGCCTGAAGAGTATCATGCTGAGTGAAATGAGTCAGAAGGAGAGGGACAGATACAGAATGACTGCATTCATTTGTGATGTATAGATATAAATATACATATAGAGAGTGTGTGTAATATCCGTGGTCAGGGAAAACAGGGGTTAGGTCAATGGTTAGATCTAACCACAAGTGTATGGGGGGGGCTGAAGGTAGGTATGACAGAGAAGAGACCAGTATGACAATAATAGATGGGAATGATCACATTGGACAAGATCTGAGTGTTAAAAGTAGGTAAAGGGATATTCTTGATAACCTTTCAGTATCAATATTGCAAACCACTATGTCCAAAAGGAAAGAGAGAGAGAGAGAGAGAGAGAGAGAGAGAGAGAGAGAGAGAGAGAGAGAGAGAGAGAGAGAGAAGAAAAGCCACCTGCCATCTGCCATAGAGGAAGGCAGGGGGTAGGGAATCGGGAGGGGGGAGGGAACATGGGAACACTGGTACTGGGAAATGTACACTGGTACACTGGGTGTTGGAATACTATATAACTGAAATCCAATCATAAACAGCTTTGAAAGGGTCTATCTCACAGTGATTCGATAAAAACTTTTTTTAAAAAAAAAAAAGAAGAATGAAGCAGCTTCATCTACCAGAAAACTGGGGAAAAAATAAAAATTAGAAAATGAAACAAGAACTGAAACTAAAAATAATCTAAATATGCATCATAAAAAATAGTAAGTTAAATTGCAGTAACTCATAATGGAATATAGCCTAGCAACAAAGATTATGTAGGGACCGGAGAGATCTTAAGCTACTTGCACTTGCATTCGACTGACACCAGTTGGAATTCCTGGCATCAAGTATGGTCCCCCGAGCACTACCAGCAGTGACTCCTGAGCACAGAGCCAAGAGTAAGCCCTGAGCACAGTTGGCTGTGTCACAAAAACAAATATAAAAATTAAGAAATTAAACAAGGGGCCCGAGCGATAGCACAGCAGGTAGGGCGTTTGCCTTGTACGCGGCCGACCTGGGTTCGATCCCCGGCATCCCATATGGTCCCCCAAGCACTGCCAGGAGTAATTCCTGAGTGCAAAGCCAGGAGTAACCCCTGAGCATCGCTGGGTGTGACCCAAAAAGCAAAAAAAAAAAAAAAAAAAAAAGAAATTAAACAAACCAGCATAGATGAAACTTAAGGAAATTAGACTAAATTAAAAAGAGAGACACAAAAGAATATACTTTATAAAATCTAATTTAATGATATCTTTTTTCATACTTTTTTGGTTTGGGGACCACAGCCTCAAGTGCACAGAACTTACTCCGGGCTCTGTACTCTGTGTTCTTCAGGGATCACTCATGGGGTTGGACGGGCGGGGGGGAGGGGTGCCAGGAATCAAACCTTGGTTTGCATGTAAGGCAAGTATTCTACTTCCTAAACTATCTCTTTAATCTCATCATTTTCATTTTTAGACAATGAAAAACTAATCTATGGCAAAATCAATATGAACAACAGTTGTCATGGAGTGAAAACCAAGAACTCAGTGGGATGAGGGAACTTTCTAGAATGATGTACGTAAATGTTTCATATCTTAATAGGATAGACGACCATATCGCAAAATCCACTTGTCAAAGTCACAAAGATAGATATATTTCAATGTAAGTACATTTCAATGTAAGTACCTTTCAATGTACAACTGACCTTCTTCACTCACCCACCCCAAAATCCCCACATCATGAAATTGACTAGAGGTGAGCGGAAAAAAAAAAAAGGCAGAATTTAATATTCATTAAAATTCAGTGATAGGGAACTGGTGCAATAGTACAGTGGGTAGGGTGTTTGCCTTGCATGCGGTCGACCCGGGTTCGATGCCCAGCATCCCATATGGTCCCCTGAGCACCACCAGGAGTAATTCCTGAGTGCAGAGCCAGGAGTAACCCCTGTGCATCACCAGGTGTGACCCAAAAAGCAAAACAAAACAAAAAATTCAGTGATAGACCCAGTCTTTTAATACTATTTTGCTTACTTTTTTTTTGTATTTGTCACACATAAATTTGAGAATTATCTTAAATAAAATTTTTTTTAAATTTTTAAAAATCTCAATTATCAGTGAGAAACTTTGGTTGTAGGGTGCTATGAATCTTTTACATAGAAGTATTATATCCCCCAAATCCTGTAGCATTATTAACCAATGATAAATATCAGTGAAATGTACAATGTACAATAAACATTTCTACCATTATACTCCAGGGACAAAAGCAGTAGAACAGTGGGGAAAGCATCTGCATTGCACACATCTGCATTGCTAGGGTCTGATCCCTAGCATGCTCTATGGTCCCCCAAGCACAACCAGGAGTAACTCCTGAGTGTAGAGCCAGAAGTAATCCCTGAGGATCACCAGGTGTGGCCTAAAAATAACAACAGAATGGAGGGATAGCACAGCGGGTAGGGCGTTTGCCTTGCACGAGGACCACCTGGGTTCAATTCCCAGCATCCCATATGGTGCCCCCAGCACCGCCAGGAATAATTCCTGAGTAACCCCTGTGCACTGTTGTGTGTGACCCCCCAAAAGAAACAGAAATATATACCCCAAGAAGCTTTCTTTATATGCAGAAGACATTCACAGAAGTTTGTGGAGCCCCTATGTATTTCACATGGAAAATCTGATATCTTGATCACATTATTCTGTCCAGCATCCCTCACTCTTCTCCCAGTATGTCTCCCATCTAAGGGATCCTCAGAGGGAATATAATATGATTATCTCAGCTTTTGCCAGTTCTGAAATGAATTCTTCCCTGGCCACTCAAAATATTTATTTCTAACAAATACTGGTGCAGGTAGAGAAGCCAGAATGACAGCATACACTGCCCTGGAGAAAACAGGCTTTGACAATTCCTAATCATAGCCCTTATTCACAATAACTATTAGAGACTGTTTTTTACAAGTTAATGAAAATTGACTTTCCTTACATTCTAATTTTTTAATTTCATATTCAACTTCTTAAGACCCTACTTCTTAAATTTTCAACAATACAATGAGACATACATTTTTGGAATCAAAATCCAGAGAATAAGCCAAAGGTTAATTCTCTGCTATTCTATATGACTGAGTTTCAGCAATTGAATCTGCAAATGTACCTTATTTTAAAATTTGCTTGAAAGAAGACCTAGAGTTTTTAACACAACATGAAGAATTAGATATACCAGACAGATCAAAAAATGAACTAGAGCTTAACTTGCAGCTGCTTAGATGTACTTGCAAATGTTAATACTCAATACTCTAAGGTCATAGAGGATTATAAGGACACTTGATAAGAATCTTCTTTAAAGAATTAGTAAATAGACTCAAGAGTTGGTATCATAACAAAGAGCCCAAAAACACAATGAAGAAAAGACATTTGCACGCCACGCCTATATTCATTGCAGCATTATTCACAATGTATGCAGAAACCAAATCATGAACAACTTTGTGATTCATGGTGACTAAAATTTTAAAACAAAACAAAATCTGTGAACAACCCAAGTGCCCAAGAACAGATGACTAGATAAAGAAACTATGGTACATAGTGGAATATTACTCAGCTATAAGAAAAGATAAAATCGGGGCTAGAGTGATAGCACAGCGGGTAGGGCGTTTGCCTTGCACACGGCCGACCTGGGTTCACTTCCCAGCATCCCATATGGTCCCCTGAGCACCGCCAGGGGTAATTCCTGAGTGCAGAGCCAGGAGTGATCCCTGTGCATCGCCGGGTGTGAACCAAAAAGGAAGAAAAAAGAAGAAAAGATACAATCATGTAATTTTCTGCTATATGAATGGATCTGGAGAGTATCATGCTGAGTGAAGTTAGAGGCAGAGAAAGACCAGCAAAATAAACTGTTTCACATACAGGTATAAAGAAACATGTAGATGAATAACAAATGCCCAAAGGCAATAGAAATGAGAAACATGAGAAATAGTAGACATTTCTTGCCTAACTGGAGGCTAGAGCAATAGTATAGTGGGTAGAGTGCTTGCCTTGCAAATGGCTAACCTGGGTTCCATCTCTGGCACACATATGATACCCTGAGTGATCCCTGTGATCCCTGGCTCTGTGCTCAAGAGTGATCCTAAGCACTGAGCCAGAAGTAAGCCCTGAGTACTGACAGGTGTTACCCCAAATCTCAAAAAATTAAAGTAAAAAATATTTTTAAAAAAGTGCCTGTCATACATTTAAAAGCAAAGAAAAAAAGTGCTTGTCATAGATGTAGACTGGAGGGTAGGATGGAAACTGGGGACACTGGTTGGGGGAAAGGGGCACTGGTGAAGGGACTGCTGTTGGATCATTGTATGCCGAAACCAGTCATGAATAACTTTGCAATACATGGTGACTAAAATTTTAAAACAGAACAAAAAGAACTGGTATCAAGTAGTCCTCTTAGGTAAGTGAAACACTGAAATTACTGAATATCAAAAACTTTATATATCTTAAAAACATCTAAATATTCCCACCTAACACTATTTTTCTATCACTGTATCAAAACTGTCATCCCATTCCTCATCGATTTGCTTGAGCAGGCACCAGTAACGTCTCCATTGTGAGAGTTGTTGTTACTGTTTTTGGCATATCAAATATGCCACGGGTAGCTTGCCAGGCTCTGCTGTGAAGGCGGGATACTCACGGTAGCTTGCCAGGGTCTCAAACCCAGGTTGGCCGCGTGCAAGGCAAACGCCCTACCCACTGTGCTTCTGGTTTCTCTTCAGATCATATAAATTGTTCTATATCATTTAATAAATTCCAGTGACTTCTACAAATGTCAAATAGCACCTACTCAGAAGTTAAAGATGATCCTTGATGCTAGCGTAATCATTTGCTCCTTCCTTCATTCAACAAACCTTGTGGACATACATGGACCAAATGAATTTCCAGGTACTAGAAATTCAGCAGCGAGTTCGTGCCCACATAGTACCTACATCCTACAAGGGAGGAAGCTTATACAGAGGCCCTGATGATTTGCCCGAGGTAGATGCTTGCTGTTTGGGAACTGGGGTTATTCCCTGGTGCCACACAGGTCCCTAGGACCCTGCCAGAACTGATCCCAGAGCACAACCAAGAGTAAGCCCTGAAGACAGCTGGGTGTGGCCCCCAAACAAAACAAAACCAAAGCTGATAGTAAGTACCTGAGGGAGAGTCAGTAAGAAAGTGCCTGCAAGGGGCTGGATCAATAGCACAGCAGGTAGGGGATTTGCCTTGTTCAATTCCCAGCATCCCATATGGTCCCCTGAGCACTGCCAGGGGTTAATTCCTGAATGCAGAGCCAGGAGTAACCCCTGTGCATTGCCGGGTGTGACCCAAAAAGAAAAAAAAAAAAAAAAGGTGCCTGCAGATGAGTACTACAGGTGGCTCTCTCAGACTTCTGAGGAAACCCAATGCTAGTGATGTTCCAGAAAACCACAATGTCCAGGCCCCCTGCCAGAACCCACTTGCAAATCGAAGACACAGAAAACTAGTGTGGTGACAGAAGAGTAAGTCAGGATCAGAGCTGCAAAACCCAGGAATAGGAGGAGCTTAGAGACTTCTTTGTAGGCCATTTTCCAGATTTGGCCATCTAGTGTGGGATGGGAAGTCACTCAAGAATGGCGGCAGAAATGATCCCAGTTAATGTCCTATAAAAGACTCCCTGATATATGAGAAACAAAGGCTGAAGCAGGAAGAACAGTTTAATCTAGACATCACAAAGGGCCTGGAGGAATATTTCAATTTCACGTGTTTATAAGTCGGTGTTATCTGACTCTACGTTCCAATAACTAAGATCCATTCACTGAACTGCTCTCTAGTTTGTCTCTGACTTTGAGAGACAGGGTTCTATAGAGAGTTCCAGAGGGAAAAGCAAGAGACCTTATGATGTTACTTTTCAGGCTAATTCATTTAATAGTGCTGGGGCTGGAGTGATAGCATAGCGGGTAGAGCATTTGCCTTGCATGCGGACAACCAGGGTTCAATTCCCAGCATCCCATATGGTCCCCTGAGCACCGCCAGGGGTAATTCCTGAGTGCAGAGCCAGGAGTGACCCCTGTGCATCGCCAGGTGTGACCAAAAAACAAAACAAAACAAAAAACAAACCATTTAATAGTGCTTCCTTTATCTCCTTTAATCTAATGTGTAATTCAGACAAAAATTGCCAGTTCCTCAACAACCTTTTTCAAAAATATAGGGGTGGGGTGGGGGCAGGAAGGAAATGAACTGTAGATAACAAAAATTTCACATTACAGCTATTCATAACTCCTAATAACCTATGAATAGTCATAATCCATTTAGCTAATATTCCTTTTGTTTTTGTTGTTTTGTTTTGTTGTTGTTGAGGCCATAACCCGGCCCTGGGCCTACACCTGGCTCTCTCTATATGCAAGGATCACTCCTGATGAGGTAGGAAGTAGGGAGACAGCGCGCGCTGGGGATCTAACCCAGGTCAGCCACATGCAAGGCAAGCACCCTATCTACTCTACTATCACTCCAGCCCTTAACCCATACTCTTTTTAAAAATTAAAATATACTGCAAACCCCCAAAATCCATCAATTCTCTCCCAGACTTGTATTTCAAGATTAATTCATAAGATTCCTTCCTTAATGAAGACAGAGTCTCCACCACGCTCTAAATTTTAAGTTTAGCAAATTGCAGGTTAACAGCAGCCTCTGCCAAAGCCTGCTGTTAGCACTTCCAGGTATAAAAGAGGCAGGAAAACCAGAACACTACATACCTTTGAGGACTTTAAGCCACACTTGGGCTGTTATTAATTGGTCTAAGAGAGTGTCAGAAACACATGCTTCCCGGCACACTTTGGTGATTCCATCCTATGCTCAGAGCACTCTGATAAATTAAATCATTCTGGCTGTGTCATGCATCCCAGCTGGTATGCCCGAGTACTGCTCTTTGATGCAGAACAAGCAGTAGAAAATAAGCTGCTGACGCCCCCTTTTCAAAATCGCATTCTCAATACCTTGCACGTAGAAGGTAAGTAAAGCATGATTTTAAACAAAAGCAGAGGTTCAAACAGAATTCACTTCGGTTTTGCAGACTCACTTGCCAGGAAACGGCTGGCTTTTATTCCTTTACAACAGGCAGCATCTACAGTTGGAGGGAACCTGGGTGGGGGTGGGGCGAGGCAATTAAAAGGGATAATCCACCCTTGCGCTAACCAGTGGCGCTTTCATGGGCAGCAGAGCAGGGTGGAGGAACCAGGCAGAAAGAAACTAAGGGGCCAACAGGCCCGTACAGGGCATTTCCCCAGCCTCACCAGGCAGTATCAACCATATGCCTCATTAAGTTACTAACAAGTAAGGCAATTCTCTTCGCTGCGGCCAGGCTTTTGCAGCACTCACAGACCCTCTCACCAGTCTGCCTCTCTCTTTCCCTGCAAGTATAGCTCTTTCTTCATTTTCCATTCTTTCGTCAAATTCTGCAGAAGGCAATTCTTGCCAACGGTCTCCAACCCTTTCCGGGGAGCAGAGGAGATAGAAATAAATAATAAATCAAGATTTCTTTCTCCGGGATCTAAATTTAAATACTGCAGGCGAGGCGAGATGGTGGAAAGGGGTGTGTGGGTGTCTAAGGCAAGATATATATATATATTTTTTTTAATGGGTTGGAGGGAGATAGAGAACAGAATGCCTACAGGATTTGAGAATTGAGAGTGTACAGGATGGGTATGGGGGTGGCGCAGGGGGGGAAGAAGAGGAGAGGGAGAGGGAGGGAGAGAAGAGTCATTCCCAGGGCAAAGGGAAGAACTGAGGGGGGAAATCAAAAAGATCAATCACCCAGTCGCTCACCCCTACCCTGCGCCCCTCCCCGCCACTGCAGCGCCGCGCGCTCCCCGCACCCAGCGGGCAGCTAGATGCCCGCGCGCAGAGCGCCGCGCCGGCCGATGGGGATGGGCAGGGACCGCGACGGGCCGGCCGCGCCCGGGCCCCGGAGCAGCCCCGACGGCCGCGAGACCCACCTGGCGCGGGGACGGTAGCGGAGGTCCCCGGGACCTCCGGCAGCACCTCGGGCCGCTCCTCCTCCTCCTCCTCCTCGGCCGCCGCCGCCGCCGCCGCCGCCGCCGCCTCCCGCTGCCGCTGCTGCTGCTGCTGGATGAGGCTGAGGTCCGAGCGGCTGAGCTCGGCCCTGGCGGCCGCGGGCACCGGCCGCGCCCTCAGCAGCACGGCGGCCAGGCCGAGGAGCAGGGTGCATGGGACGCGCCGGCGCAGCCTCGCCATGGCCGGGAGCCGCGGGGCCGCGGCGGCATAGTGCGGGGCCGGGCTCGGCTGCGCGCGTCTGCCCGCACCCGCTCCCGCGCAGGCGGGGGTTAGCAGCCCCGGCACGTGATGCTCGGGGCGGGGCGGGCGGAGCGGGCGGCTGGGGGGGGGGTTAGCACCCTGGCACGTGACCTCGGGGAGGGGCCAGCCGGGGCCCAGGCACCCCCTCGTCAGACCCCCTGCTGGAACTGGTGCCGCGGGTTGGCAGCTGCGGATGCAGGAAAAAAGGAGAGTCCTTCGCTCCCACCCACCCACCCCCAACCAGTGCCTACTGACGCCTCAAGAAATTCGGTAGAAAGTGCAGTGAAATTACCCCCAGCTCACTCATAGTGGAGCAGGTGGTACCCCAACTACCCGCCTATGGCACTGCCCAGGCACCCATGGCGCCAAAGTCTCTCTCTCAAACAGCAGCTTCCTAGCATCGTCTTGCTAGCATCACTGCCATCGTGGGTTAACCAGACTGTAAATTGCAGCGCTCCAGATTTCTACCGAACTTTTTTTCTTTCCTGCTAAAGCGGGGATTTCTTTCTGTTGCATAAAACAGGAATAATTTTGTTAAATTGGAGGATGCACTTTCCAAGTGGTTGAAATGTTATATTACTCAAGGTGTACCAAATGCTAAACTGGCACCAGCGTTTAGTGGACATGTGGGAAGGATGTTCCAGGATCTCTCACCTGTTAAGGCAGAAGGATTTATAAACACGTTCTAATCTAGGGTGGTGATGGCAACTAATGGAGAAATGCTGCAATGTGACAGGCTGCACTGAATTGGAAGAAATTAACTATGTGGTATAGGAAACGCTGGGGGAGATGGGTTTAAAGAAAAACTAGCTCCACATGTAAATTGCAGCAAACCAGCTAGAAAAAGCAAAGGTGTCTGTTGGCACGAAGCCTAGAGTTGTTTCATTGCACAGTATGCTTGGAAAATTGAGGCAATGGTTGTGGCAGAATGAGTGTTTTTAGATGGAAAGGAGTGAAGATCAGGTCATTAGAAACACATAACAAACACTTCAGTAGTGCCAGACACTGCTGTACCACATATTAGCTCCTGTAATAATCTCTGATGCTATATAAGGACACTGAAATTTATAGTGCAAGTGATTATAAAGAAGTGAAGAAAATTAGTCAGGGAAGTGACTTGCTGCCAGTTCCCATTACGCAAGAATCACTTTACTTCTCTTATGGAAAATAGATTATAGAGGGGCAGACCGGAGCAGAGAAAGTGAGTTTAAAGGTGTTTGAAAAAGCCCCTCAGGAGGTGACCAATATTTATAAGATGGAAATGAGACATGGAAAATTCAGCAAACATAAACAAATGGGACTACAGCAAACTAAGAAGCTTCTGCACTTCAAAAGAAACAGTGACCAAAATTCAGAAAGAGCCCACAGAATGGGAAAGAATAATTATCCAATATCCATCTGATGAGGGATTAATATCCAGGATATACAAGACACTAGTAGAATTGTATAAGAAACAAACCTCCAACCCCATCAAAACATGGGGAGAAGAAATGAACAGAAGTTTCCTCAAAAAAAGAAATACAAATAGCCAAAAGGCACATGAAAAAATGCTCCACATCGCTAGTCATCAAGGAGATGCAAATCAAAACAACAATGAGATATCATCTCACACCACAGAGACTGGCACACATTCAAAAGAACAAAAGCAACCAGTGCTGGCATGGATGTGGAGGAAAAGGGACGCCCTTTTACTGTTGGTGGGAATGCTGACTGGTCCAGCCTTTCTGGAAAACAATATGGACATTCCTTCAAAAACTAGAAATTGAGCTTCCATCTGACCCTGCAATACCACTTCTGGAAATATATCCTGAGGATGCAAAAAAGCACAGTAGAAATGACATCTGCACCTGTATATTCATTGCAGCACAATTCACAATAGCCAAAATCTGGAAACAACCCGAGTGCTCTAAAACAGATGACTGGTTAAGGAAACTTTGGTACATCAACACAATGGAATACTATGCAGCTGTTAGGAGAGATGAAGTCATGAAATTTGCTTATAAATGGATAGACATGGACAGTATCATGCTAGGTGAAATGAGTTAGAAAGAGAGGGACAGACATACAAGGACTGCACTCATTTGTGGAGTATAGAATAACATCACATGAGGCCGACATCCAAGGACAGTAGATACAAGGGCCAGGAGGATTGCCCCATAGCTGGAAGACTGCTCCATGAGCAGAGGGGAGAAGGTGAAAAAATAGAGAAGGGGTCACTAGGAAAATGATGGCTGGAGGAATCAGTCGGGATGGGAGATGGGTGCCAAAAGTAGATAATGGACCAAACATGATGACCTCTCAGTGTCTATGTTGCAAGCCATAATGCCCAAAATTAGAGAGTATGGGGAATATTGTCTGCCATGGAGGCAGGGGGAGGGTGGGAAAGGGGGGGTATACCAGGGATATTGGTGGTGGGGAATGTGCACTGGTGGAGGGATGAGTATTTGATCATTGTGTGATTGTAACCCAAACATGAAAGCTTGTAACAATCTCATGGTGATTCAATAAAATTAAAAAAAAATCAGTATATAGAACTAGATTTAACAGAGATGATTGTTCAGAGGGGAATGGGAGAGGAGCTAGAGGAATACACAAATTGCCAGACTGAGATTGTGATGTCATTAAGATGAATTGATAAAATAAATTTCAGACCATATAGAGACCACACTCTACATACAGGCATTGCAGTGTCTTTACATTTGAAGACCTGTGAGTGAGGGTAATCTGACTGGTATGTCTCACATATGGCATAGTGGATCCAGCTGATTTGACTGATTGGCTGGTTTCTTTGCACTCTCAGCATTTATATTTGTGATCTTCCCACAGTTTCCTGTCTCGCGCTGCTTCGACCAGTGAAGAAACACGCAACTCGGAGATCCTTCTTGCCGCGATTTATTCAGGGACTTTCCATGAAACGGGAAGAAGGGGAATGGGAACGAGGAGGAGGAACGAGGGAGAACCTGAGGGAGAACCTGAGAGAGAACCTGAGGGGAACCTAAGGGGGAACCCAGGGAACTCCCTAGCTAAGCAGCTTCCCCCCTTATCTACTTCTCCCTGCTTGTTTGCCCCCAAGTGTCTGCAGCTGATAGACTAGCCACAACTTGTGGGCATGACAAGACATCCTGATTCCCCCTCAGGTGTTGTCCACGAAGCACGGTGCAACCAACAAGAAACAGGTGTTCACAAAGCACGGTCCTGTGGAGGCTCTCCACAGTTTCCAACTTGCTAGAAAAGAACAAACTTCTCAGTAGGGTAAAATTATCCTTTGCTCAAAGGTAAAGAAATAGTGCCTAAATAATCATATGTAGAAATAACAATAGACATTTTATATACATTACCTCTTTTCATCATTAAAGTGATACCACAAATTAGTTCTCATTATTTATTTATTTATTTATTTTGCTTTTTGGGTCACACCCAGCGATGCACAGGGGTTACTCACTCCTGACTCTGCAATCAGGAATTACTCCTGGTGGTGCTCAGGGGACCATATGGGATGCTAGGAATCGAACTGAGCTGGCTGCATGCAAGGTAAATGCCCTACCCACTGTGCTATATCACTGCAGTCCTCTCATTGTTCTATTTAGTAAAAATAAATACTAAGTTCCAGAAAGGGTAGTGTCTTTTCCAAGGAGATGCTAATTTCACATGGCTTTTCTTTTCTGTACTGCCTGGAACATTTTTTAAAATCATGAGCATATATTGCTTTTTCAGTGGCTTTTTGGGTCTGAGGTGGGGGAACTATGTCGGTGGGACCAGGGATTTAATTCAAATGAGTCAAGTACATAATTTGCATGTGTGAGGCCCTGGGTTCCATCCCTGCATGCTTGGTTCCTGAACACCACAGAACATGGTCCCCCAGCACCACCACACACACAAAAAAATAAATAAAATAAGCTATGTTAACTGCAAAATTATTGAAGAAATAGATGTCAACATGAAGTTCCTTGCACTGAATGACACTGTTCATGGCAGCATGACACTGTTCTTGTGCACAATAGTTATTGGACAGAGGCAGCAAGCAGAAAGCCTTCATTAGCCTCTCAAGCTGTTTCTGTTGCATTTTCCGCAACTTACCTCTGCTCCTGGAGAGAAAAAAGGAGAAAATGGAAACAGCTCCAAAAGGCTGACTGGCATATCAGGAAGAAAGGAATGCTGCCAGAATTTCTGTCATCTTGGCATGTGGTGGACAAATCATCCTGAGCATGTTAGCGACTGGCCTTCTGGAGGAACAAGCCAGGGCTCCCAGTCGAGAGGTGTCAGATCCTTCAGTACTATGGACTGTTTGTTAAAAGAAATAAGTCATGTCACTTAAGATGTTTTTACCTGATTTTTAAATGCTTCATGACTATATAGCTTATGTTTAATTTCTGTACAATATTCAAAAGTTATATATGGTGCAATCATGGCTACCACTTTAATGAGTCAAGAATGTTGGTCAAGGAACAAAACCAAATATATCTTTTTTAAATTTATTTTTTATTCTTTTATTGCTTTTAATATTCCAACACCCATCCCATCACCACTATACCTTCCCACCACTATATTTTGAATATTTTCACCCTGACCCCCAAAACCTGTCCCCCAAAAAGGGCCCAAATAATTTATTTTTTATTGCTTGTTATAAATAAACTGCTAAAAATGAACCTAAAACTTTCCTTAGAGGAAAGTGTGTGAAGATTGTTTCTTTTTTTAACCTGGAGCCATTAAGCCCTTGTCATAATATGCCAGTGGTGTTGAGCATGAGAATTCTCCAGGAATTCTAAAATTTTAAATAAGGTTATATAGCTGAGGTTAATTTAATTTTAACTTCAATTTAATTTTCTTTGTTTAACTGAATCTCCTGTCCCCATGTCAGGCTGTCTTCACAGGGGCCCCCTCGGAGTGGGGTGGGTTGAGTTTCCCTCCCCACCCCAAGCAGAGCCCCGGCAACTAAAAACCTCCAGAACCCAGCCACAGTCATACTCAAGGCCATTCTCCACACGTTTGCAGGAGCCTGACCCAGGAAGGAACTGACAGAGTAACCCAGGTGTGCGGGACCCATGGCTGAGATCTCCAAGCCTGCTCGGACTGGGACTTGGCCACCTCTACCCAGATCCCCAATTTTCCAGTAGCTTGGCAGTCACACCCACAAATTCCCCCTGGTGCCATGTAATCTCATCAATGGCCAAGATTCAGAGACTATAAAACAAAGCTCTTGGAAGAGAGCGACACAATTTTTCCTGGAGCACGCAGCCACATTAGCAGCCACACAACCTCTATATTTATTTATTTATTTATTTATTTATTTATTTATTTATTTATTTATTATTAATCAAGAGAGAGAGAGACACTTCTAAGATCTCAGGGAAAGGACGAATGGAGAGGTTACTGAGCCCGCTCGAGAAATCAATGATTAACGGGGATTTCGTGATTGTGATCATGATTTTTTATTAATTTATTTTTTTCCCCGCATGGCAGAGCCTGGCAAGCTACCAATGACACATTTGATATGCCAAAAACAGTAACAACAATGTGCTCTTCATATTCCTGGAGCGATCAGATGCCATTGGGCTATACTAGCACACAACAGGGACAAATGAAGACATTACTGGTGCCTGCTCGAGCAAATCTATGAACAACGGGATGACAATAATACAGTGATACAATGAACTGAATGGTGACTTTGGGGTCAGGAGGCATCTCTGCGGCATGTTGCTAATGTTACTCTCTTCTGAGAGATTTATTTCTGAATCTCTGGATCATAGCTGTTAATGATCTTATATGGCACCAGAGGCAGTTCATGGGCATGACTGCCAGACTATCAGAGGCACAGGGAGATGGGGGGCGGTGGCCCATTTCCAGCTTCATGTAAGCCTGGAGATTTCAGTCACAAGTCCCGAAAACCCAATATATCTTAAATGTATTTTTGTTTGTATTATCTTAAAATAAATAAACAAAAACACTCATTTCCCAGTCTTCTGATGTAAGCCAAAAATTAATTTTTTAGTCTCTAATGACATCCCAGATTTGAAGTCCTCAATCACAAACATAATGCATCCCTATGATTTTAAGTTTTAATTTGGGCAGTTTCTTAGGCAGGTTCTTAAAGACATTTGGAAAGTTAGTATTGTGTACATGCCAAGTCCTCATTTCAATGTTCTCCTAGTTTATAATGGTATTATCCACTTATCTTTCAAGCAAAAATGCATTTCAAAGTGTATTTAACCAATCCATTATAATTCACATAGTTGTGAAAAACAAATTTTTGAATAATCAGCTGAATTTACACATGTATAAGCCAACTGATATATGCATGGGGGAAAATTCTGCAAACATACCTGCAAGAAACTGGTTTTTGCTGAGTGTAGCTTCCTTATAGGTCAGTCAATGAGTTTTCTAAAGGAATCCAAGATGACAGTTAATAGTTACTTTAATACTCATAACTCATGATACTGTTTAGAATTTATAAAAGGTAATAATATAAGAACTTCCTCATTTTTACAGAAATATTGCAAGAGCCATTGCCATTGCTTATCAATCTTAATATAAAATCCAAAATACTATCAGACTTACATGGCTGTGTGCAACTACCCACTGATTACCAGTTTATTCTTTTTTATTTTAGTTTATCCTTTAATATTTTAGTGAGGTTGAGATAGAGAGAGAGGAGAATGAGATGGAGGAAAAGGGAGAGAGGGAGAGGAGAGAGAAACAAAGAGAGAGAGATGAGACAGAAACAGGACAAGGAAATTTCTTTCATCCCTCAAATTAGATTTATTTTCATTACTCCTAGACATTTATTTATTGATCTCCTTTACCTGAAACAAGCTTTATTCTCTCATATACATGTATACATGTTGTAGATATATGAAATTTCATTTTTATGTACTTGGTTCTCATTTTCCTAGTTATGTTGTATTGTCATCACAGAACACTACTCCTAGAAGGAATACAGAGTTATATTCCTAGGTACCTCTGATCACATTATCATCAACCAATCAATAAATGGCTGTTTTTATGTATGCTTCTATTTCAAGACACCTTATCTATTATATATTAGTAGTCCATTAATATTGAACTCATTGCCAAAAGCACTATAACTTATGCCTAAGCAAAGCTTATCTAGATATATATTTTTTCTCTGAAGTCACGTCACAGCCTTCTTGTTCTTAGAAACAGAAATCAACTTAAAACAAAATATCCAACTAAAAATGAAAAGATAGAAAAAGGCTAAATTTAAACACCTAAAAGAACATTTCCACCAGTATGAAAAGAAAAAGTAGAATATCACATTGTCTGAAATCAACTAAGAACAAATACTATAATGGATGATTCTAATTTATTCTCATATGCAAGCACATTAGAAGTGTTTGTATAAAATTAATAGAAAACTCATACTATTTGTGGAAATTTAAATTGGTACAACCTCTATGGATATCAGTAGAGATTAAAAATAATTAAAATTTAAAACTAGAACTCTATATTCTTCTAGCAATTACACTCCTAGGATGCTGATCCAAAGGAAAAACTATAGCACTGTAGCACTATTGTGGACTGGAGCAAAAGAAAAAACTACAAACAAAAAAATACCCACTAACTCAAAAAGGCACATCTATGTTCGCTGTACCATTATTTAGAAATAGTCAAGACTTACAAACAACCCAGTTGCCTAATGGCTAGAATAATTAAAAGATAATGGAGATATTTATCATTTATTATTAAAGGGTAGTAGAAATATGGTATAAATAAAAATGGAATACTACTTAGCTATTAGGAAAGATAAAACCTTGCCTTTTTGCTACAGCATGAATAGAACTAGTGGGTCATGAAGTGAACCAGGAGAAAGACAAATACAAATGGCCTTTGTCTTTCAGATGATCTCATTCATATGTGGTATATAAACAAAGCAAGGGAATAGACAATGTCCAATGAAAACAAATTGAGAGACTCTGACAAGAGAACTGAGGTCACCAAGTGAAATGGTTGTCATAGAACAGGCTGTAAAGGAGGAGGGTCTCCAATGGGCAGTAGTATAGGTATAGTGACACTCTGGTGGTAAATATGGTATCACAAAATTTGACTCTTACAACAAACATTTGCAATCTTATAAGCCAATATTGCTTCAAAAATTATAATAGGAAACTTCTTTCAAAAGTCTTTTGTGCTTCTGGCAGTGTTCAATTGACCACACAGCGCTAAGGACTAAACCAGGGCCTCTGGTATGTAAAGCATGCTTACTAACCCTTGAGCTCTCTCCCCAGCCTTGAAGAAATTTTAAATTGACCTGTTCTACTTACAGGGGATGATCAGATAATAGCTCTGTGTTCTGTATAGCACTGTAGCACTATTGTGGACTGGAGCAAAAGAAAAAACTACAAACAAAAAAATACCCACTAACTCAAAAAGGCACATCTATGTTCGCTGTACCATTATTTAGTATTATCTGTGTTCTGTCTCTTCGCAGAGAACTTGAGCCAATATGTGGTTAATTATAAATAAATGTTTTGTCAGTATTTGTCACTTGTATTAGAGCGGTAAAGTTTGGGTTCTGCCAGGTGTGTTTAAGAAACATGGTTTTGTGAAGTCAATGATAAATTACAATCAAAATGAATCTTGAATGGGGTTCCAGGGAACTGTAGGACTTATGGAGTAGGAATTAGTGCACTATTTCATGGGGTGAAGGTAGAAGAGGGGGGGTTGGGGAGAAAGCATAGTGGGTAGAACTGTGAGTCATAGAGAATTAGACTTTGAAACTAAAAGAAGTTTTACAAAATGAATTTTAAAGTTGATCGAGTTCAGTGACATAGGGTTTTTGTTTGTTTGCTCTTTCCTTTTTGAACTAGAAAGTCTGTCATTGTTAACATCTGCCTGTAGTACATAACATTGTGTGTTGGGAGCAGATAACTTATTTCTTTAGTGCCCATACAGAGAGGAATTGCACAAAGGGTGGATCATAACCACAGTTTTACCTGCACCTGATTTAAATTATTTAGATGAAATGTTTGAATTGGTAAACTTAAGAAAGTATTTTAGATTTTGAGTGGATGCTTTAATTGGGGGTTTGGGGATGAGATGAATGGATTTTATGAGACTGATGTGTAACTTCTTTTAAAAAAATTTTTAAGTTTATTTTCATAAAGTTTTTCACATTGATTACATTCAGTATTTCAACACCAATCCCAGCACCATTACACCTTCCCATCACCATTATTTCGAAGTTTCCCATCATCATTCAAGCCTGCCCCACAGACAGATGCTAGATAATTTATTTTGTATTCTTTGTTATGGTTAGTATGAGATATCTGTAAGGGCCTATTTCACAATGATTCAATAAAAAAGTAAAAAAAAAGTATGAAATGTCATGACTGGGTGCTCCTGGAATTCTAAAATTTTAAATAACTGGGGTCCGGAGCCATCTTTGCAGCAAGCTGCTCAGTTCTGAGATTTCATTTGTGAGTTCAGGATCATGGTCTTTAATGCACTTAAATAGCCCCCAGAGGGAGTTTGTGGGTGTGACAGTTAGGACCTGAGAAGGGTGGGGAATGGAATGGGAAGGGGAGACCCACTACCGACCAGTCGAGATCTGGCATTTCTAGTCACTGGTCCCCAACACTTGGGTTTTTCAGCAGATCTATTCTCTTGCTTGGGGGTCCAGGACAAGCCTGTGAAGATTGGCCACGAGGGTGGTGACGATTGGGTTCTGGAGGTTCCGGGCTGCCGGAGTTCATTTGGTGCAAGCGAAGAGAGGACGCCTGCTCTCATCTGAGATGCCTGGGTGAAATCTGCCTGGTGCAAGGTCCAGAGCCATCTTTGCAGCGAGCTGCTAGGTTCCGGGATTCGTTTGTGAATGATGATGTAAAACTTCTAAGGCCTGGGGCTGGAGCGATAGCACAGTGGGTAGGGCGTTTGACTTGCACGCGGCCGACCCAGGTTCGAATCCCAGTGTAAAAAACTAAGGCTCGCCGAGGGGCGAGTGCACTCTCGGGCTCTCCGGGTGGCTCTGTCTCACCACCCGCGTTCGGTGCCCCGGAACCGCAGTGTGTGCTGTCGGTCGAGGGCAGGCGATGGAAGGAAGAAGGCCAAACTGGTTGCTCCATCAGTTTATTTCGTTCTCTCTCCCTGTTTCTCTCTCGGCTCTCAGTCTCTCTCAGGATCTGTGGATCTGGCCCCCATGGATCTGACCCCGTGGATCTGGCCCTCCAACCCACTCTTACAGCCTAGTTAAATCTCCACAGCATGAGGGGGTTGGGGCGTACATGTGTGGTCACCATCAGTAGGGTAAGGTTCCTTTCCCTTAGGGGATGCTTCTCCTAGGACTTAATTCCCTTTCAGCAGGAGTATCCACCCAAGGGCGGAGTCCCATGAATGTGTTTTTCTTCTCCTCAGCCAGCAAACATATAAGAATTCATAATATTAATTATTTTGTATGGACACAATAAGAGATGCATTAAAGCTTATAGAATTGCTCTCCTGGGGCCATCTCAATCTCAGACTACAGTGCTCAGGCCAGATCAGTCTTTCCTATCCCTGGCAGGGTCCCAGTCTCATAATTACTATTGGATCATGATAGCATTTGTCTATGATCAAGCTCTTAACTTATAGTTAAGAATTAGGCACTTTGGCCAGGCCCATCTCGATGCCAGGGTAGCACATAACTCTCCGCTTGCCCTGGATCCTTCCCGTCCCACATCGGGGACCCTACTTTGGGGTGCTAGGAACTGAGGGCAACTGAGGCTTAAGTGGAGAAAAAAGATGCCCGGGAGGGAATAATATTCGAGGCCAATTAATTCCCAAGTTATAAAAACATAATATTGTCTTCTTGTGTCTATACAAAACAGACATAGCTTTAAAGCAAATTATTCAAAAGGCACAAGAAGAGGAGAAAGGCAATATTAACTTATATAATATAAATTCAGTATCCTAGGAAGGTCTGACCTTGCAAATTAGCAGAGTCAGATTAAGGGAAAGCCGAGGATTAACTCTTTTGGGGAAGAGAGCATGGAGAAGTGATTATAGCTAAACAAAGAGAGATGGGAGAGAGTCTGGAACACCTTGATGGGTGTGACTGGGGTGAGCCTAAACTCCGGGGAAAACCGGGACAAGCTACTTATGGCAAGTGGGGAGAGGACAAAGTAATGTCATCCTACATCCCAGCATCCCATATGGTCCCCTGAGTACCGCCAGGGGTAATTCCTGAGTGCAGAGCCAGGAGTAACCCCTGTGCATTGCTGGGTATGACCCAAAAAGCAAAAACAACAACAAAAACAACAACAACAACAAACAAACTTCTAAGGCTAAAGTGGAACATCTTAAGTCAATGATGTCCATGATTTAATGCCAAGACTCTTTAAACTTGTTAATTTTCTTTTTCTTTCTTTTTTTTTTTTTTTTTGCTTTTTGGGTCATACCCAGCAAAGCACAGGGGTTACTCCTGGCTCTGCACTCAGGAATTACTCCTGGTGGTGCTTGGGGGACCATATGGAATGCCGGGGATCGAACCCGGGTCGGCCACATGCAAGGCAAACGCCCTACCCGCTGTGCTACCGCTCCGGCCCCAAGCTTGTTAATTTTCATGACAAAAAGACTTTCAGTAATTTAAAAGTGATTCAGGGTCCACGGCATGAAAAAAACAAAAAACATGGAGTCACATCTAGTGACCAAATCCTCATCAATCTGGGAGATGATATGAAGGGGGTAGGGTAAAGAAAAAACATGATTAGTGAGGTGGGTGTGAAAAGAAAGGAGTATTCTTGTATGGGGCATTAACCAGATTCTCAGCTCTACCACTGAGTCACTGCAATATTTTAGTGGCTTTAGAGGTCCTTTGAGATGCTATGGTGGTTCAGTGGGAGTAAAGCAAAAGTAGTTACTGCCATGTCATCTCTTACTATTATTACCTTGGGATTACTGAATGCCTGTAGAGTGATTGAGACAAGGATTCCCTTGAGGTTCCATATATACTAGCAATTTAGCACCACGTGGCAGTGAAGTTCTTAGTCTAGTAGTATAAATGCAAGTTGCAAAATCTAAATGCAGCTTAACAAAGAATTAGGAAATTTTCTCTCTTCTGTAGCAAATTCCTTCCCCTTTCATTTTCTCACTAATATATTCTGAAAAATTCACAATCATTAACTTGTCTGCCAGGTAGGTGATAATCTCTCTGAATTTTAAAGGTGTTTATATCACTTAAAAAATCTCAAAAACAACTTTAATTGCACTGTTGAAAGATGAGAAAATTATATACCACCAGACCTTCCTTGCTTTTTTTGGGAAATGTGGAGACCCCATCTATATGTATTAGTTTACATGTATAAATTATATATATAAAACTATATGTATATATTAATTTGGGGGTCACACCTAGCTGCACTCAGGGCTTTCTCCTGGCTCTGTATTCAGAGATCATTCCTGGTGGGTTCAGAGATGTCAGATGGGTTGGGGTGCCAGAGCTCAAACCCAGCCCCCATATAAACTGCTACTAATATTCATAACACAATGCTTTTGTAACTTTGTAGCAAAAAATATGTTGATCCAAGATTCACTAAAATGTAATTCCTCAAGATCCCATTAATGAGCATCTGAGAAATGGTATAGAAGAACTATGAGATTAATTACATAAAAATAAAGTAGCCTAGCCAGAGAGATAGTGCAGCAGGTAGGGCATTTGCCTTGCAGACATCTGACGTTGGTTTGATCCCCAGCATGTCATATGGTCCCCCATGCCCACCAGGAGTTATGCTGAAATCAGGAGTTGGTCCTGAGCACTACCTAGTGTAGTTAAAAACAAACTAACAAAAACATCCCCCCACATACCAAGAGTAGCACACCACATTTGATAGAGTTTAAAGTAGAAGGCAACCAATCTTAGGGGGAAATATATGAATACAGATATAGATATAAGAAGACAAGACTCAACCTTTAACAACATGTGACTAATCTCTTATAGAAGGGCTTAATGGCTCTTGGGTGAAGTACAGCAATCTTCACATATTGCAGAGATAGAACAGCCTGTAAGGCACACTTGTCTTGCACATGGCAGATGGAACTTTGGTCCTCAGCTCCCAGTGGTCTCCTGAGCCCTGCCAGAAGTGACCCCTGAGTGCAGAGTCAGGATTAAGCTCTGAGGCACTGTCAGGTGTGACCCCAAAACAAAACAACAAATATTAAAGAAAAAAAGTTTTCTCAAAATAATATAAATTATCTGTACATTTCAAAACCAAGGTCTAAAACCTTTTTATTAAAGTGCCAATTATGGTGTATGCCATAGCCATGTCACCGGGTCCCGCGCCAGGCTATTTCCTTTGGGGTAATCTGGAGGGGGGCGGGTGAGGCCTCTCCCAGCCCCAATGGAGTCAGCCCCAGCAGCCGAAACTTCCAGAACTCAACCACAGCCATGCTCATGGCCGCTCTCCACATGGTTGGACGAGTCACACCCATGAGTGAATCTATTCCTGGACATCTAATACTTTACAGCACCAAGATACCAACAGTAGCACACCACATTTGATGGAGTTTAAAGTAGAAAACAACCAATATTTGGGGGAAATATATTTATACAGATATAGATATAAGAACACAAGACTCAACCTTTAACAACATGTTATAGAAGAGCTTAATGGCTCCTGGGTGAAATACAGCAATCTTCACACACTTTCCTCAAAGAAACCGTTTTTGGATCATTTTTGGTTATTCATAATAAGTAAAACACAATAAATTACTTTGATTCTGCTTTAAGGGCAGAGTTTGGGGTTTGGGATGGAAACATTTGAAATATGGTGGTGTGAAGGTATAATCATGGAGGGATTGGTGTTTGAATATTAAATGTAATCAAATATTGTGAACAACTTTATAAAAATAAAATCATGATCACGATCACAAAATCCCATTGATTGTCGATCAATGGCCCATTGCTCCAGCCATTTCAGTAACCTCTACATTCATCCTATCCCTGAGATTTTAGAAGCCTCTTTCTTCTCGGCCTTCCCAATGATGCTACATTGGAGGCTCTTTCAGGGTCAGGGGAATGGGATCCAGCTTGTTACTGGCTTTAGCATATGAATACACCATGGGAAGCTTGCAAGGCTGTCCCATGTGAGCAGGAAACTCTCAGTAGCTTGCCAGTTTCTCCCATGGGAGAAGTAGGTTATAAGATACCGCTTCTGGGAGCTTGTTTTTAAGTCTCTGGATGTTGGCCGTTGATGGGATTGCACACACCTGGGTTCCTCTGCCAGTACCTTCATGCATGAGGCTTGTCTGAACGTGTAGAGAGGGGCCTTGAGCATGGCTGTGGCTAGGTTCTGGTGGTCTTTGGCCGCCGGGAGCTCTGCTCGGGGTGAGAGGGAAGTTGGAGCCCATCCCCTCCGAGGGGCCCCGGGGAAGACAGCGAGGCATGCGGGCAAGAGACTCTCTCAAAAAATAAAATTAAATTTAAAAAATTAAGATAAATAGAACCCCCCAAAAATGAAAAAATAAAGCACCAATTATGAGTCTGTATTGTCTCAGAAAATGGATTTGACCAAAAACAGGGAACAAAAGTCTAAGAGCGAATCTACTATGTAACTCTGTAGGTAACTCTTAGGTTGTCTAGAAAGCAAATAAACACAATACTTGGGAAAATGTTAGTTGCACCTGTCGATATTTATATAATCCAGCCACTCACTAGGTAATAGCAAATCTATTTTATAAACTTGACAAGCAATTGGCAGTGTTATAGTAGAAACATACAGTAGAAAGCATACTGAATTAAGTGCTTGAGTGTATAGACCAGTCTCAGTCGACAAAAAGCTTTCTGCACATCATTAATAATATGAAAGGTTATAGCAACTCCTAATTATTTGTGATTACCAGAAGTCTGTCTGTGATGTGTATGAATGGTGTTTTTTTATAGTTGTCCTATTTGAGGTTAATTAAGCTTTCAGAATTGTGGGTTGCTATTTGTGATCAAATTGTAGACATTTTTGGCCTTAATTATTTTTGTTTACCATTCCACCCCCCCTTCTCTGAGACCTCTTTTGTACTTAGCTGTCCCACAGATCAATGAATTTTTTTTAATTGAATCACCATGAGATACAAGGTTACAAAGTTTGTTTAGGATTTTCAGTCTGACAATGTTCCAGCACCCATCCGTTCACCAGAGTTCACTTCTCTCCACCATTGTTCCCAGTTTCCATTCGGCCCTCCAGCCTACCTCTATGACAGACTTTTCTTTCCTTTTATTTTAGGCACTGTGATTTGCAATACTGTTGCTGAAAGGGTATCATGCATATCTTTTTACTTCTTTTCAGTATCCAGTTACCATCCAGAGTGATCACTCCGTGCTATGGTCATTAGTGGTCCCTTCTCTATCCTCACTGCACGCCCCTCATTATGGCAAACTTCCTACTAATCTTCCTGGTCTTCATTTCTATCATCTTTGGTATTATCCTCCTATGATGCTTCTTTATATCCCATAAATGACTGGGATCATTCTTTGTCTGTACTTTACTCTCTGACTTATTTCACAGAGCAAGATACTCTCATGGATAAGCATGATTGATGTTCATCCATGTATCACCAAGTCTCATGACTTCATTTTTTTTTTTTTTTTGCTTTTTGGGTCACACTCGGCAATGCACAGGGGTCATTCCTGGCTCTTGCACTCAGGAATTACCCCCGGCGGTGCTCAGGGGACCATATGGGATGCTGGGATTCAAACCCGGGTTGGCCGCGTGCAAGGCAAACGCCCTACCCACTGTGCTATGGCTCCAGCCCCTCATGACTTCATTTTTTTCCAACAGCTGTCTTTCCACTGTGTAGAGATGCCATAGCTTCTTCATCCACTCATCTATTCTTGGACATTTTGGTTGTTTTCAGATTTTGGCTATTGTGAATAGCAGCACTATTTTTTAAAAAATTTTAATTAGTGAATCACCGTGAGGTACAGTTACATACTTATGAACTTTTATGTTTGTATTTAGTTTACATCCCTCCACCAGTGCCCATTTTCCTCCTCCAATGTTCCCAGTATCCCTCCCACCACCCCCATCTCAACCCCCACCAACCCATCCTGCCTCTGAAGCAGGGCATTCCCTTTTGTTCTCTCTCCTGCTGGATGTTGTAGTTTGCAATAGAGTTACTGAGTGGTCATCATGTTCTGTCTATAGTCCACTTTTGGTACGCAGCTTTCAACCCGAGTGGGTCCTCCCAACATTCTCTATTAGGTGTTCCCTTCTCTGTCTCTGCTGCCTTTTCCCCCCAGCATGTGAGGCCAGTTTCCAAGCTGTGGGGCAGACCTCCTGGTTCTTATCTCTACTACTCTTGGGTGTTAAGTGTCCCATTCTGCTACTTTATAATCCACATATGAGAGCAGCACTATTTTTTTTTTAACTGAATCACCATAAGATACAGTTACAAAATTTTTCATGGTTGGGTTTCAGTCATACAATGCTCCTATACCCAACCTTCACCAGTGTACATTTCCCACTACCAATGTCCCCAGTTTCCTGCCCACCATTCCCCATCTCCCAGCATGCCTCTATTGCAGACACTTTCTCTCTCTTCTCTCTTTCTCTCTCTCTCCCTCTCTCCCTTCCTCCCTCCCTCCTTCCCTTTTATGCATTATGGTTTGCAATTCAGGTACTGAAAGATTATCATGTATATCACCCCTATTTATTTATTTACCTCTTATCAGCATTAATTTTAATTTTTTATTACTTTGGGGTCACACATGGTGGTAAGGAGTTATTCATGGCTTTGTGCTCATGTATTGGGGGATCTGAGTCAGGGTCACAGTCTAGTGCTGCATGCAAGCAAATGTCCCAGCTTTTACGTTATATTTCCCACTCCTGTATCAGTGTTTTCTTATTGAAACGATTTGGTTATTTTTGGAATTGGAAATCCCTTAAAAATTTACATTCCTATGATTCTACAATTTGTATAGTAGTGTAGTTAAATATGAGATTTCTCTTGGTTCTGTGTTTCTCTTAAATAATACTTTTAAAGAATTCAGACAGTTGGAGGGGTATGACCTATTAAAGGTCATGCTGTTGGTACAATATTGTTAGCTTGTGTAGCTAAAAGTCAAAACTGTCTAGAAGTCAGATGTCCATACACAAAGAATGGCAACATATGCTCAAGTTTATTGTACAGTCACAAGTTACACATTGGAAACTAAGTGGAACACTGTACCAGTTTTCACTAACTCAAACCAAGTTAACAAATGATAAATTTTAGAACACACTCATTTTATGTCTCACCCAATGTGGGTGATCACAAGAGAAGCTAAACAAAGAAAATTACTTTCCATGTTACTTAGGCAGCAAATTAATTTGATACACGCAACTTCCAAGTTACTTTAAGACAATTCAAAGTGTTTCAAACCTAGTAGGGAATAGTTTAAGTCCAGTTTTAAATACAGAATGTACCATTTATGGACAAATATCCATAGTGGAATCATTCTTTCCTGCTAAAACACCAGTAAATCTCCATTCAGATTAGACTCACTAAATTAATGACTGCAATTAGCTAGGTTTGGTTACATTGTTATATTGCACTTCAGAACAATGACAACAAAAATCAAAGATTTGGTACCTCTCCCAAGAAGTTCATTATGTATCAGAAATTGCAATAAAATACAAGCATATGTGCATGCTATGCATCCATAGGGTCATAATTCAAACTAGCCTATCAACAAGTTAAAAGGGATACTTTCCAAAACACTTAGTATTAATTTATTCAATTTTTGGTTCTATATTGTTTCCAAATTTTGTTTTTCTTCTCAAACTACCATATAAACAAGTTACCCAAGAATACAAATAAAGTGACACTGAGAAAAGCAATGAGCATACAGGGGTATGCTAGTATATATCAAGAATGACTTAATTTCTGAAACCCTGGTATAACACTCTACAGTATAGGTATCAATCAATTTACAGATTATTTACCTTATAAAAACCATTTGATTTGTACCCACTTTAGTTAAACCACATAAATCTCTTAGGGTCATGATTCAGTATTTAAAAAATCTTTCACAGCCCTTCTAAAATAATCAATAGAGCCTCTTAGACTAATACTTGAATTTTCTCTGTATATGAAGTATTAATGAGAATTTGCTAAGAAGTTTCATAACACAAGTAGAATCATGGCATGAAATTTTTGATTGCTTCCTTCACAATTCAGAATTAAGTACTTCATCAGGATGATAAAAATAATCACAAAAGAAAGGTAAAGAAAAGTACATCCCTTGCACAAATGTTTCTCAAAATGTCTAGATGAGAAATGATGACTAGATGAGAAATAAACAAAGGATCGATATTTCTTACCAATATCATTTGCTCCTACTATTGCATCATTAATGCTATTTTAGTTTATTTGGGGGGAGTTCGGAGACCACATCTGGTGGTGCTGAGGGGCAGTTCTGTGCTCAGGAATGTACACAGAATCCTTTGGACTATCTCTCTGGCTTGGTTGTGTTCTTTTTATTTTAATTGATTAATTAATTTATTGGTTTTAGGACCACACCTGGCGGTGCTCAGGGCTTACTCCTGGCAGGCCTGGGGTACTGTAATGAGGTGCTAGGGTTGGAGGGTCAGGCTGCTGTGCGAGGCTTCTGTACTCTCTCGCCAGTGCCACATCGTGTTATTATATCACACTCAGGATTTTAATCTCAATTAGGATTAATTCAACTTCAACTGAAATTTTCTCAAAAAACCTAGACAGTTAATATGTAATGCACTTGAAAGTTAAAATAACTTTCTCAGGACTATTTTCTGACAATTTGACCAAATATGCTGACATGCTACAGCTATAGGATAAAAGTAATCATATTTTCCCAAAGCCTTTCCTCAGATTCGACTTTTAAGCTATACTTCTACCATGTTTTTGTAAACAGAAAATTCTACTTAAAACTACATTTCAAAAAAACAATTTAAAACTGCTAATTTTCAAAGATGATGTCCTTTAATCTCCTAGACAAGATTATATCTTGACATTGAAGACACGAAACAAATGAATTATACAGATGCAACTAACATTTCCCCCAAAGACTGGATTTCTATCTAATATAAAGTTTCAGAATTGACTATTACTAGGTGAAAAAGCAGGGAGGTAAAAGTTGTTATAAATCAACCTAGTGATTATCTGGAAGAAGGCCCTAGAATAAAAATACTTTCCTTAAAAAATTTAAAATTTATTAGTAATAAAAATATTTATTACATATGGCTGAGATCTTTCAAGCTATAATAAAGCCTAGCTATAAAACTAATAATTTTGAAATCCACTAAAACTAAATATAAGGCCATGTCAATGTTCTGACGTTAAGTCATGTGCATATACATATTTTATAAATATATTCTTAGTTATCTAAATAGGGAACTATGACACAAAGTATGGCAAAACAAATTTCAATTATTTTTCCAATATAGAAAAATTTCAATTACTTAAGGGAATAATTTATCATTACCTAATTTAGACAGAAAAAAGTTATTAAACTCTAAATGTCTAATGCATAACATGATGTAATTGTACAAAGTAGGTGCAGTGAATAGTCATTAGTCAATAGTCTATAGGCCTTGAGAAAGTGAAATAAAGGACATATTTTTCTCAGAGATTCTTTACTCCACGGGCATATAAAATTATAATTTTTATTTAAAAATTCTAGAAAACTAGTTTATGTTAATAAACCTATGAAAGTTTTAAAAAGTTTGTAATAACTTGAATTGCTTATAAAAGTACCTTTTAGAAGTTATTTGATAGGTGAGGCTCTTTTAATACATCACCTTGCTTATAGTGAGGTAATATTCATGTAAGTAGCATCATGCCATTGCTGGAAGTAAACCAGTGGGCTACTTTTAAATTCTATCATTTCTTGTGGAGTTGAAGATGGGTTCAGAATCCTGTAAGTTCTAAAGATTCTTCATTGCTCTTGCCATGTCTTTTGTAACAGTTTTGGAAATACAATGGAACATACATATATAAGAGGAAAATAAATTAATTCCAACTAAAAACACCTGCCCTAATCTAAGAATGTACTATTATAAGCAACTTATAAGTTCTTTCAAAGAACTACAGTTTTCTAATAAAATCCACGTTTTTTGTATTGTAAATAGATAATGCAATGGAATAAATGTACTTTGGAAATGATTTTCAACATCATGTGGTTTTAAGAATTACTATATTTAGCTGAAATTAACCATTATACAAGAGTCACTTTTGATTATAGAATTAATTTTTAGTTTAGATTGACTCAAAAGGTTTGAAATAGAACTTAAGCTATGCAATTAAAATAGAATAAAATGGCTCGTGGATTAAATATAAAAAAATTTAGCAGTACGTATCCTATTTTCATATTAGAGCAAAATACTTCACCTTTGCTAACAAAGGAAAGAACTTTCATGGGCTCATGCCTCCTCCCACCAAATTCCATCATGGAGATAATATTAAAATCCAACTTTGTGCATTTATAATATCTCTCATAGCTTAAAAATTCAACTGTAGTGTAATATGTATTAACATTAAGTACCTATACAAAGTTGTGGATACTTAGGTCCAAACGTGGATCGCTTTAAAGCACAGAAACAACAATAATAACAAACAATTAAATCCAACATACAAAGTTAGAAACAGTAATGTAGGAGGTACTATTTTATATAAAGTGGTAACTCAGGCACTACCTCTGTCTTAAGTACACTGAAAAACTATTCCATGAGATTTTATTATTTAAATACCTAAAAACACATGTCAGTGAATGCATATTAAATACATTATCTGAACTTGTTTTTGACGAGAAGGCCGAAAAATATTGCTATCATTTTTGTGGTTAGTACAAATGGGCACCATCAACAGTTCAGTCTTGCATTCTATTTCTCATAAAGGAAACGGAAATCTACAATGAAGTTGGTCATTCCAATAGGTCGGGATGTTGCCTAACTTAAAAGTCACGGTTAAGTTTCTGAATTTCCTTCACCATTTTCATGAGGTTGAAGATGTTCTCTTTCCTGTTCTTCTTGAGGTGGCCGAACACGTTTGAAAAAACCCATCTATCAGTTGAACAAACATCACAAAGTTAAAACTCTTCAAGATATTTTGAATGACTATATTATTATCAACAAAATTTAAATGGCAGTTACACAGTGTCATAATGTAACACTATGCATCTTCATCAAAGGTTCCTTTCTTCATCCCTGTCCTTTCTGTACCCCATTCTCCTTCTTTGCCTCCCTCCCTTTCTATCTACTAAACACCCCTCCCTCCCTCTTTTTCTCCCTCCCTCCCTGCCTCATTCCATTACTTACTCTGTACATTACAAAAACCAAAACAGCCAGCAACAATAATCCTGCTAGAACTGCCAAAATGATCACCCACACAGGTACAGGCATGGGTGCTGGCTGAATGCCCCAGGTGACATTTGTGGTAACCTGTTGGGAAGCAAAAATATTTAAATTTAAAAATAGTTCATTGAGAATATAATAGAATATATGTGGATATTTGTTTCTAATGCTGAATACCAAAAATTGATATGATATTATAAACCAATGTGCCTTGAATAAACACCCTCAGAAGTATGAGTGTTATAAATTCACCCCAACAATTTATTGAAAGCTTGTTTAATTAAATTTTTATAGTTTCCAACTTTCTAAGTTTGTGAAAAAAAATTCATAGGTTTTCCCCTATAAAATTTATGTGTGCTGAGAATCTCTTACATAGGATAAGTGGCTGAAGTAAAAATTCTACCTTAATACCACTGGATAGAAGAGTAAAATAATGCTAAGACATGTGATGACTCTATCAAATGAGTATTATTTTAACTTAAATTTCTGTTTGTTTTGTTTGATATTATACTCGGCTCAGGCTTATAGATAATATCTCAGGCTTATTCCTGGCTCTAGACTCAGTGAGCACTTCTGGCTCAGAGGACCATATAATGCAGCAGAGATCAAACTTTGTGTCAGATGAGTACAAGGCAAGCACCCTACCCACTTTACTATCTCTCCAACTCCTCAAATGAGTGTTTTAAATAATCAGATGAGTTAAACTGATCTATTGTTTGCTTTCTTTTTGTTCAGGGATCACTCCTGACAGAGTTTGGGGGACCTCGACAAGTAACAGGGATTGAACCAGGATTGACTGTGTGGAGGGCAAGTATCCTGCCCTCTGAGCTATTTCTCTGCCCTCACTGCCGCTGCTTTTGGGGAGAGTACATACATGGTGGTACAGAAACTGGGGCTCCTGCACATGAAGCAAGTTCTTCAGACTTTGAGCCATTTCCTGCCCCAAATTCACGATTTAAATAAAATTATAAAATATTTATGTAGAGGCCAGAGAGATAGTACTGCAGGTAAGGTGCTTGCCTTAAACACAGCTGACCCAGGTTTGATCCCTTGGGATCCCATGAGATCCCCCGAGCACCGCCAGGAGTATTCCTGAGTGCAGAGCTGGGATAACTCCTGAGCACCAACAGCTGTGGCACAAAATCCAAAACAAACAAAAAAACATTTATGGAACAATGCTGTGCGTTTATTCCATTTATCCAAACCAGTGACTTACTAATGTGGAGTTGAAGATATCCTCAATTGGAAGGTTTTTGTAAGGAAATTCTATGACATTAAACGAAGCGGATGACTTCAGAGAAAATGAATGATTCTGGTTTTCTTTCTGTACGGAAATAACAATAGAATTATTTCCTAGATGTCAGGCATTTAAAAAAAAACTTCTTTGAAAAAACATCTATCTTTGCTGAGTGCTGCAAATGACCACTTACATTCATAAAGGTTTCAGTCCAGAGCAGAGACTTCACATACAAGATTGCACTCTTTCCTCTGTCTAGACGCCCCACCTGGCAGACAATCTTCAAACATTCAGCAGTTCCACAACCCTGTAAAGACAAATTGTTTATTTCCAAGAAAAGGTCGTTGTATCATACCTCTACTTAATTTTTTTCTTTTTTCTTTTTTTTCTTTTTGGGTCACACCTGGCGATGCACAGGGGTTACTCCTGGCTCTGCACTCAGGAACCACCCCTGGTGGTGCTCAGGGGACCATATGGGATGCTGGGAATCAAACCTGGGTTGGCCGCATGCAAGGCAAACACCCTACCCGCTGTGCTATTGCTCCAGCCCCTCATACCTCTACTTTAGAAAATTAAACCTTTTACTTGTTTCATGTGAAAGTTGAAGAGATGATTCATATTTTCTTTTATATTGATAGGAATCATGTTTAAAATAAAAAGGCTTGTGGCTAAAGAGATAGTACAGTAGGTAAGGTGTTTGCCTTGCATGTGGCCTACCCGGGTTTGATCCCTTCCATCTCATAAGGTCCCTGGCCAGGAGTAATTCCTGAGCATAGAGTCAGGAGTAATCCTTGAGCATTGCCGATGTGTTCCCAAAACAAAAACAAAAGAAAAATAAATAAAAAGGCTTATAGTTGAGTCTATGAATGTCATTTTATTACTGAGTTGGTTTTAACATGATTATGGAAGATTAGGATCTATAATAAAAGATTTATTTTTTTTTATGTCCAGAGCTTAAGAATCTTTGGGTAAGCCCAAACATTGGTGGTTTTAGTCACTGTCATCTCGTTTCTCATAGATTTGCTCGAGTGGGCACCAGTAACGTCTCCATTGTAAGACTTGCTGTTACTGTTCTTGGCATATCAAATACACCACAGGTAGCTTGCCAGGCTCTGCAGTACAGGCGAGACACTCTCAGTAGCTTGCTGGGCTCTCTGAGAGGGATGGAGGAATCAAACCCGGGTTGGCCGCATGCAAGGCCAATGCCCTACCCACTATGCTCCAGCCCAAACACAGGTGTGTAAGTACTTTTCAAATTAATGTCTTTTTTTTTCCCCTTTTAATCTTTGGGTATTTACCTAGGGGTGGAATCGCAAAATATATGGCAGCTACTCTACTTTTCTTTTAAAAATATCCGTATGATTTTCTTTTTTGTTTTCTTTCGTTTGGGGACCACAACCAACAGTCTCAGTGCTTACTCCTGGCTCTACAATCAGGGGCAGGCTGCTGGCGGGCTCAGTGGACCATGAGAAACGGGGGGAGACAGAACTTGGGTAGGATATGTGGTAGGCAAGTGCTCTACCTGCCGTACTATCACTCCAGCCTTCTCCATATGAATTTCTGTAGGGGTTGAACCACTTTAGATTTCCACCGTCACTATCTGAGGATTGCTTTTCCCAACACCCCACCAGCACTTGTCACTTGTTTCTCATATAAGCACTGTTTGATACAAGTCACCCATGAGGATGTAAGAAGATATCTCATTGACATTTTTATTTTTAATTCCTTTATAATGGACCGGAGCAATAGCACAGTGGATAGGGCATTTGCCTTGCATGTGGCCGACACGGGTTTGATTTCTCTGTCCCTCTGGGAGAGCCCAGCAAGCTATCGAGAGTATCCTGTCCGCACGGCAGAGCCTGGCAAGCTACCCGTGCCATATTTGATATGCCAAAAACAGTAACAACAAGTCTCACAATGAGATATTACTGATGCCCACTCGAGCAAATCGATGAACAACAGGACAACAGTGCTAAAGTGCTAATTCCTTGATAATAGTGCTTATAATATATATATACATACATATTAATTTTTAAAAAATTGATCTGTTAGCAGTTGTCATTTGGGTAAAATCTTAATTGAGTTATTTTCTTCCCCCCACCCCCACCCCATGTCCGTCGTGGGATTATTGGGATTTTCATTGTTGAGCTTAGTTAGTTGCTCATTTATCTTGGAAATTAGTTCTTGTCAGATGTATGAAGTTATAAATTGTTCTCTAATGAAAGTTTTTTTTCCCCTGTGCAAATACTGCCAGTGTGAAATAATACCATGTGTTCAATTTTGCTTCTATTTTCCATTCAAAGGAATCACATTCCTGAAGAAACCAGCGAAGACAACATCAGAGAGTATTTTGCCTATGTTTTTTTTTTTTTTTTTTTTTTGCTTTTTGGGTCACACCCAGCGATGCACAGGGGTTACTCCTGGCTTTGCACTCAGGAATTACTCCTGGCGGTGCTCAGGGGACCATATGGGATGCTGGGATTCAAACCCGGGTTGGCCGCGTGCAAGGCAAACGCCCTACCCGCTATGATATCGCTCCAGCCCCAGCCTATGTTTTCTTGATTATACTTTATGGTTTCACCTCAGGTCTTATATCCACTTCCTAATCCATCTTGAGTTAGCATTTGCTCCTGGTGTGAATTCATGGTTCAATTTCATTCTTTAGCATATGGCTATTCAGTATTCCCATCATTATTTGTTACAGAAACTTGAGCTCTCCTCTTTGATGTTTTTGGCTCCTTTGTTGCACCAGCCCAGTGCTCTACAGAGAATCTAATCTTCAGGCACAGAGGTCTTTTTGACTGAAAATTCCAGGACTTCTTGAAGTTGGAATGCGTGACCTTCCCTCCACCTCCCTGAACTTCCAGAAGACTTGGAAGCTGTGCCCATGTTCTACTGCTGCTGCCAAGTAAGCTCATCTGCTGCCCTTGTTCCAGAGATTTATAAAAAAAATCTCAAAAGAGACCAATTGGTCACAAAAATTTTTGGAACACCGTTCCTGACTGAGACTTCCTTGGTGATCTGATGGGTGGGCCCTAACAAAGCTCCGACAACCATTCCCATATCCCCAAAGCTGCTTTCATGCCTCTGGTTGGACTACCCAGTTGAATATTCTGGATTTTCTGGATCATGTGGCCACACTTGTGACCATGTGACATCTCCAAACTGCAGCACTGACATCCTAGTAGGAGCACACCAAATTGGATAGAAATGTAAAGTACAAGCCACCTAATCTCAACTAACAAAGACATTTACACAGAAGGCTTAACTTGCAATAATACGCACACACACACACACACACACACACACACACACACACAGAGTTCAGTAAACCTCAAATAAAGACTTAATGTTCCCATAGTGAGATGCAACACTTTTCACACATTTTCTTCCATGAAAAATTTTTTTGATTATTCCATTAGCCATTTAGTGGTAAGAAGCAGCAATATAAAATAAATTGTTCTGGGCCTGCTATGGGGGCAAGCTTGAGAGTTGCATGCAGCCGACACGGGTTCGATTCCTCCATCCCTCTTGGAGAGCCTGGCAAGCTACCGAGAGTATCCTGCCTGCATGGCAGAGCCTGGCAAGCTACCCGTGGCATATTCGATATGCCAAAAACAATAGCAATAAGTCTTGTTGGTGGTGGCTGGGAAAATAGAGACAATGGTGGAGGAAGCTGACAGTGCTGGGGGATTGTTATTGTAATATCAAATTTCTATAACAAATCATGAATACTTTGTAAACCACAGTGTTTAAATAAAAGAGTGTGTATGGGCAGAAATATATGTGTGTGTGTGTATACACACACACACACACACACACACACACACACACATACAATTCTAGGCTTTCAGTTCTGTTTCACTAATGTACATACCTACTTTTATCCCAAGACCACAGTTTTGGTTACTATAGTTTACTATAGTTTAATGCCAGGGAATATGATGCCTCCAAGGCCACAGTTTTGATTACTATAGTTTACTATAGTTTAATGCCAGGGAATATGATGCCTCCCTCTATTTCTTTCCCCTGAGGATTGCTTTGGTTTTAGATGTCTTCTGTGGTACCATTCAAATTTCAGTAATATGTATTCTATGTACTTGAACAATACCATTGTAATTTTGAATAGAGGTTTCATTGAATTTGTTTCATGCTTTGGGAAGGATATGATCATTTTAAAAAACATTCTTCTAATCTATGAGCACAAAATATTTTAATGTTTCTTAGTCTTCTACTTAATAGTGACAGCTTTCAAATCTTTCACCTCAATTGTTTATCAAGTTTCTAAATTCTCTTGATATAATTATGAACGGGATTGTTCTCTTGGTTTCTTTCTCTTCTAATAGGTTGTTTGCACATAGAAATACAGCAAATATTTGTATATTGCTTTGTAGCCTGATACTTTGTCATATTGTCATATTTGTCATTTATTATTTCTAATAGGTTTTTAGTTAAATGTTTAGTGTTTTCTATGATATTATACCATCTGCAAATGGTGGTGATTTTATTTCTTTCTATCTGGATTCCCTATATTCCTTTTTTTTTTTTTTTTGGTTTTGAACCACTCCTGGCAGTCCTTAGGGCTTATTCATGGCTCTGTGCTTGGGGGTCACTACTGGTGGTGCTTGGAGGTGATATGCGATGTCAGAGATCAAACTCAGGTTTGTCTACAACCCAGGTTGCCTTACTTGCTGTACTGACTCTTCATCCCCCACTCCCTATATTTCTTTTAATTGCCTAACTGCTTGCCACTACTATTGTTCTGAATAATGGTGGTAAGAGAATACCCTTGCCTTATGCCTAATCTCAAAAAGAAAGTTTTATTTTTTTACCATTGAGTATTGATGTTAGTGGTGGGAATATTGCATGTAGCCTCTAGTACATTGGGGTTTGTATTTCCTCATTTCATTTTGTTTTGAGTTTTTTTTTTATCATGAATGTGTGTGAATTTTGCTAAAAGTTTTCTCTCTATATATTAATATAATCATGTAATTGTTATCTTTAAGTCTCACAATGGAAACGTTACTGGTGCCCGCTGGAGCAAATCAATGAACAACAGGACGACAGTGCTACAGTGCAATTGTTATCTTCTATTGATGGTGTATATCAATCACCTTCCATATGTCGAACCTCTACAACCCTGGAATAAATCTCTGTCATGAGTGTGAAACTTTTATTAATTTTTTATTTTACTTTTTTTTTTTTTTGCTTTTTGGGTCACACCTGGTGATGCACAGGGGTTACTCCTGGCTCTGCACTCAGGAATCACCCCTGGCAGTGCTCAGGGGACCATATGGGATGCTGGGAATTGAACCCGGGTCGGCCGCATGCAAAGCAAACGCCCTACCCGCTGTGCTATTGCTCCAGCCCCTAATTTTTTATTTTAGTAACATGGTTCACAATACTGTTACCACCAGGTTCCTTGTAGTTCCAGCACTACAACCTCACAGAGTGTCCTCCACTATTGTCCCAATGTTCCCCCAAACCTAGTTACTCCACCATCACACTTCCTACCCCCAATTGTGACACTTAATATACTGTTGAATTTGTTTGCTATCGTTTTGTTGAGGTTCTGCACCAGTTATTGGTCAGTAGTTCTTTTTTTTTGGTCATACCCCTATCTGCTTTTGGTATTAAAGTTATACTGGCCTCATAAAAACTATTTGGAAGAATTTTCTTTTGTTCGGTTTTTGGAAGATGTTGAAGGAAAGGTGACTGAAGAGGCTGAATGATGAGGTGACTGAAAGTTATGGCAGAGTTCCCTAGTAAAACCATTTGAACCTGGACTTTTATTTTGGAGGATTCTTTTTTTAATATGGGCAATATCCAGTACTGTCCTAGATATGTTTTGCCTAGTGGTGTGGGCTGAAGACCTGAGTGGCCAGGGGTGACCTAAGTTACACCTGCCAGTGTTTATGAGGCCCCAATAACTATACCTAGTAATACTCATGGAGCTATGAGATATTGGGGAGCTATGAGATATATGAGAAAAGGGGGAATTATTCGAATAGACATTTGTCTAAAGAAAGCAGTCAAATAAAATAGGCAGACATCTGAGTCCTGGAATACTTTATAGAAGTTAAATGTCTAGAAATGAAAATGAAGAAGTTGCCAGTTGTGGAAGGAAATGAACCAAAAGAAGAAAGTGTCTTAGAAGTGTATGAGCAGTGTTTCACAAGAGATCATACCAAAAATCACTGAATAATTGAACTGAATGAGTAAGGACCATGACGAACATAAACACTATATGAGGATTTCTAGGTGATGGTTTCCATATTTACAAAATTTCAAAAGCTTAATTGGTATAGCCCTTATTACAGTCATTATATGACTAATTCAAAGAAAAAAAGAGTTAACCATATGCTAATTATTCTGTAATTTATTCATTTATTTTTTTTGTTTTTTGAGCCGCACTCAGTGGTTCTCAGGGCTTATTTCTGGGTCTGTATTAAGGAATCACTCCTGATTGTGCTGGAGGCTTGTGGAGTACTAGGGACTGAACCTGGGTCAAACACATGCAAGGCAAGCACCTTACCTGGTATACTATCTCCCTGGCCCCTGCCATTTACTTATTTATTTATTTATTTATTTATTTATTTATTTATTTATTTATTGCTTTTTTTGGGGGGGATCACACCTGGCGATGCACAGGGGTCACTCCTGGCTCTGCACTCAGGAACTACGCCTGGAAGTGCTCAGGGGACCATATGGGATGCTGGGAATCGTACCCAGGTCAGCCGAGTGCAAGGCAAACGCCCTACCTGCTGTGCTATCTCTCCAGCCCCCCCCCGCCATTTATTTTTATATTTAAGTATTTTGTGTGTGAAACAAGATAGTTTTATTAAAATTTAGAAGATGTGGGGCCGGAGCTATAGCACAGCGGGTAGGGCGTTTGCCTTGCACGCGGCCGACCCGGGTTCAATCCCCGGCATCCCATATGGTCCCCCAAGCACTGCCAGGAGTAATTCCTGAGCGCAGAACCAGGAGTAACCCCTGAGCATCGCTGGGTGTGACCCAAAAAGCAAAAAAAAAAAAAAAAAAAAAAAAAAAAAATTTAGAAGATGTGAGGAAAAAGAGAAAAATGTGAGAGGGAGAAAGAGGGGAAATGTGTTCAAGAGACAATACAGACAGCAAAAAACATTGAGACAAGAAAGCAAGATACATAGTTCGAGGGAAAACACAGACTTGAAGAACAAGGCTGTAATTTATTTTTAATTAGATTTTGATGAAATATTGTACTAAAGTCTTCGAGATTACAGTGAGTGTACATGGCTAGTTAAAACAGTGTAGTCAGAAAAGCAAGACAGAACATAAAATAATATTATTAACAATCTACAAAATTAGATCATTTGAAGAAAAGTTGGCATTCAATTTGATGAGGAACAAGAGGACTGATGGTATAAAAATATACATAGTTCTCTCAAACACAGCTGCTGTTATTTTTGAAATGTTCTCTGGCATTGGTTTTATAATTGCATATTTTTAAATGTTGAAAGTGCTTGTTGAGATGGCACTTACCAAAGTGTGAACATCTCCTTCATTGAGGGTGAGATCCCGCTTGGTGATGAGATGGTTCCGGTCACCTTGGCCAGCAAGTGTGTCATTCTTTTCAATTGTATGCGAACTTGAGATCTACAATCACATAAATATACCTATGGTAAATAATCATGGGGAAAATTTCAGATTGATATTTGCATATAATTGACTAAACAGGAAAAATAACACAGGAAATAAGCTCTGAGATTCTGTAGTAAGTAGGAAAGAGTTACCTCTGCTTTCTCACATATTCCTTGCAGGGAAGTTGATGAGACACAGAAACAGTCTAAAATTCACTGTCATATCTATGATGAATGTCAACCATAAGTTTATATATTTTTAACTGTTCTTAGACCAAATTGCATAATAGATTTTCATCCAAACTTAGATACAGGAATGAAGATGACAATTCCAAAAGCACACACAATTCCATAAAATGCATACATATATCTAGGTTATTTAAGTCAAAAAGTGCCATCAATAAGAGGCAAACAAAATCTCAAAAACAACATAACAGCCCCTATCAATAATATATGTGAGTAAACCACAATGTGATAAAATGAAAGTCAAATTGGTTCAAAATGAAAGTTAAATTATATGTAACTGAGGCTTGTTACATATAATAAACAGACTATATTTCACTAGGATTTCATGAAATTAATCCTTGGTCATTATACCAAAAAACAATTTGATCCTCATAGTTGTAAACTAAAATACTTTCGATTTCAGTATTAAAATGGCTATTCCACTCTCAAGTAATTCTTCTATAGCTGTAGAGGAAAAATAAAAGCAAAGAACATCATACTGAAGAGTGGTGGCTCTTAAGTACATTACCTTAATTCTCAAAGGATTGATCTCCATATCTGAAGTGCAATTCATAGACCCATCAATGTCATATTGAAGGATATACAACAAAGTGTTATTGTTATATTTGTACGGCCACTGAAGATTTAGCATTGCCTTGCTGAATGAACTTGGACCATTGTTTCTTAGCTAAAGAGGAAAAGAAAATGGAAATATTTTGGACACAAAAAAATCTATTTTGGAATTTTTCCCCAACATCAACTTTAAGGACCTTTAGTAACAGATTTTGAATAAGTTGTTTCCATAGTTACTCTAAGATTAATATTAAGCAAAAGTATTATAGAACATTTATCTCTTAGGACAGTATTGTCAGAATAAAAACATAAACAAAAAAAGAAAACATAAAAAACTATTGATGAGATTTTTTTCACCAGAATGAAATTTTGATGATCTGTAGTAGGCATTTTCAGTTTTCATTCGTAACTCCAAACATCCATATGAAAATATTAACCCTCTAAAATTAATCAGTTTTAAATAAGCCATATAGATTGCTTTATTTAACCACTGTCAAATAAAAATTATCTTATAAATGGGGAAAGAAATTCAATGAAATCTCTGGTAAAAACATAAATGGTATGGAATTTGTATAAAACTTAAATTTGATTTAAAATTTTATTTATCTTTTAGGTTTTCTTCAACTTCTGTTAGTTTCTCTGTTCCTCTACTTGTTGCTGTCTACTAGACATCAGTTAAATCCAACAATTGCAAACCTCATAGATGTGCTGAACAACTGGCCCAACATCTTCTTCTGTCTCAGGGTTCTCTTTGTGTTCCCAATTTGGAATTGGAAGGAAGATATGATCAGGACTTGAGACTCTACACAATGACAAAGAAAATCTATTGTGAATATCAAAATAATATGATTGGTTCATTTTCCAAAGAACCCTGTACTCAGATGAGTAAAATCAGAATTAATTTCAAAACATACATACACTTCAAACAAAGAGAACGTACACCTGTATGTGTACACAGCTTAATAATCATTTAATCTACGGTGACAAGTCAATTTGCAAAAAAATTCAGTAAAGTTATTTTATGCCTATGATTATAATCTTTGATATATTTTCAAGGGATTATTGCATAAATTATCTGAGACTTTAGATAACCTCGCACAATATGCTTTGTATTAAAGCCATCCCTGAAGTTAGATAGCCAGGTCCCATTTAGCATTTTTAACTTGGGTATTTTCAACTTACAATGAATTTATCAAAGGGTATAACACAATGGCAGGCTAAGGAAATTACTGGCAGTTTAGGTTATGAGAATGAGATACTCAACTGGGTAATCATACTGACCCTCTTATCTCAACAGCAGCTAAAACAGCAAGGTCAACTTTATAAGACACAACTGGGCTTACTCTGTCAAAAAGGTTGGAGCTGAAAAGCAAAACAATACATTTAGCATTGAGTTAAGCATAATCATCAAAAAAATCATGCAGAGGCAAATTCACTGGCAACAAAAGAAATTAAAACAAATAAATGAAAAGCATATAAATTAAAACAATTATTTTAATTTCATGTAATTCCTTTCTTCCTTCCCTTCCTTTGATACTCTTTTCCTCCCCTCCCTCTCCCTTAATTTATTTGGGGCCTGGGAATTAAACCCAGAACCTCACACATGCAAGATTTTTGCTCTACCACTAATTATGTTCCAGGTAAACATTTTTGTTTGTTTTTGTTTTGGGGCCACACTGGCAGTGCTCAAGTGGTGCTCAGCTTATTGTCATAAGCTTAAAATTACAATAAAATCATTCTTGGGGGTGTAAATATTTTATATTCATAAAATCAAGTATCATGGTAAGCTAGTATTGGATTTTAGGTTCTTCTATTCTAACTATAAAATATATTATATTATTAATTTATACTAAAAATATTTGAAAAGTTTCCAATAAAATTATTTCCAGACCTTTGGATTTGTAAATCAAATTTCACAGATGTATCCATCTCTGATTGCTGGTGTACACTGAAGCGAAGACCAGCTGAGAGCTAAGGAAGGAGGTCGAGAGGGTATAGGAGAACAAAATCTCATTAGTGAAATTTCTAGTCCAATGTTCAAATATGAATAATCTAAAATATGCTTATCCTCTGCTTACATTAAATGTCAATTTCTCTTACAAAGATAATTAAATCCAATTTTGTATTGAATCTTTTATCCAGGATACTTAGATAACTCCATACCAGAGTCTCTAACAACTATTAATTACCACTGTATCTCCTTATAGTACCAACTACTTTATATTTCCTTCTCATCATACTAATACTAACTTTTTGGGGGGAAAATGCAAAAATAAGCATTTTTCTGATCCAGTGAAGATAGAGCAATCATGTGCAAAGCTTTGGTGATAAAAAGCTGATAAATCAGGCTGGAAACAGAATGCAGGAAGTAAGGAGTTGCACACAGTCAACCTTGATTCAATCCCACATGCTGCATATGCACCCCAAAACATCTTCTGGGATCAGTCCTGATCACAGAGTCAATAACAGTCCCTGAGCACTGCTAGGTATGATCTAACTCCCACCCCCTTCCTAAAAGAAGCAAGCAACTGAGGGGCTAGAAATAGTCTAGGGGTTAAGGCACATACCTTGCATACTTCTGACTTCAGTCAAGGCAAGGCATGCCCTCGTCCCCAAACATCACCTAGTACAGTTCTGAAGCCCGCTCAACACACTTGTGAAAACTTCTGTGTGACCTTTAACTCCCTACATTTTCAGGTCCCTCACTGAACCCTGGGCCTCCTGATCACTGCTGGGGACCTTGCACACAAAAGCGCTAACAACTGATCTTAAATGGCATTTCTGGGGTGGGGTTATCAAAGTACTTACCACTCTATAAAACCTGGACCTGACCATTTGAAATAATTAAAATAATGTAAACTAAATGGGCTGTAAAAGAGATAGCCAGAGGGAATATGAGAAAATAAAAGTTTCTTTATTTTTTAACAAAATTTTGCATTAAATATGTAAAAAGACATGATTCAGGTATTTGTCTTCAAGTTCCCTTCTTTAAAAGACCAAATAGCTAGAAATAGTAATTATTTTTAATGGAAATATACTAAAGATACATAGAATACTTAACACTGAAAAATGTAAGGTAATTGGACATATTTATACATATTAATTTAATACTATTAAGAATTCTATCATTCTTAGTGGCAAACTGGAGCTATAGCACAAGTGGGTAGGGCATTTGCCTTGCATGCGGCTGACCTGGGTTCTATTCCTTGGTCCCTCTCAGAGAGCCCAGCAAGCTACCGAGAGTATCCCGCCCGCATGGCAGAGCCTGGCAAACTTCTCGTGGTGTATTCGACATGCCAAAAACAGTAACAAGTCTCACCTGGTGCCCACTCAAGCAAATCAATGAACAACGGGAGACAGTGCAGTGCAGTAGTGACAGCACCTCCACATCCTATTCATTTATTTATTATGGTGAGAGCAACTAAAATCCGGTATCTTAGCAATTTTGTGATTCTAATATCATATATGTTTTGGGTTTTTTTTTAGACCATATCCGGTGATGCTGGGTAGGAGCTACTCCTTGGTCATGCTTGGGGTCACTCCCAGCAATACTTGGGGGAACACTTAGTGCCAATGATGGCACCACTTGATCCTTGGTTTATGACCATGTAGTTCTCTAGCTACCTGGCTCATTCTATCTCATCTAAAAATGAGGGTCTTACCAGCAGAATAGCTTTTAATTTTTTTTTTCCGCCAGGACACACCCGGCGATGCACAGGGGTTACTCCTGGCTCATGCACTCAGAAATTACTCCTGGTGGTGCTCGGGGGACCATATGGGATACTGGGAATGAACCCAGGTCGGCTGCATGCAAGGCAAACCACCCTACCTGCTGTGCTACTGCTCCAGCCCCCAGAATAGGTTTTAAGGATTAATAAAAGCACTAGTTGAAAATATCAAAGATACAGTGTCATTCCTTCATCTAACTATGTTCCCATTCATTTATTAGATTGAAGGCAATGTGAAGAGTAGTGTATTCAATATACTCTATTAGCACAACCTATTATTTTAGTATCTTAGTCAAAAGTCTGCTAATTATTGTACTCTAAAATCAATTTACAGGTTCTGATTCGAATTGTGAAAAAAACCACGGAGGAACTCTCAAAGACTATTCTCTTTAAAGGATAATCTCAAATAATTAAAATATCCTACCTGAGTTCCAGCCTTCATTGGGTTTCCAAGGTCACATACTACCTGGCGGGTTTGGTTTTCTGTCTTAAATGCACAGGAAAGTCTTGCTAATGCCTTTGATAGACAGAGGAAAAGGATTGGTGAGAAAATTAATTATCAAATAAAACCAAAAGCGATAAAACACACACTCCTAAACAATGCCATGCAGTTACATTTTAAGTTTCTTGTTTTACAAAGCATCAATATAAGCCAACAGGGTCAGGAAGAGGCCAGAAGCGTATATAATTGTCACATGCAAATAAATATAAAAATGTTTTGGAGAGATCCCAAGAGGACTTTGGTACACAATCACATAACCTCTCGGGAAAGATCTGATGAACAGGATTAGACATTTTTATCCCTCTGACCTCCACTCAGGCATAATGTTAGTAAGTCTAAGCATCCCATGAAAGCTTTATGCACAGTATTAGGCTTAAGAGAAATTATGAAAGATAGGCACGCTATTGTGTGGCAATTTAGCCTTAGGTAGAAGGGCTCTGTTTGCACAATACTAACCCGGGGAGTCACTCATTAATGTTAATGAGACCTCTGAGTGCACTTGAGTTTTAAAGAGACAGCTCACTTACTTCACTGTTGCGGACAACCCCAATGAAATCAGCCTGTGGGGGGATGGAGACGAGGAGCTCAGCTTCGTAGGCACCTTCTCCTTGATTCTGAGCCTTCACAATCAATGTCAAAGGGTTGTCGTCTCCAATGTAGATCTTCTTTTGATCACTACAGGAGTGAATACAAACCTTAACAAAGAAAAATGCCTGCATGTGGAGAGCATGACTGTTCAAAAAAGCATGAAGTAAGTATACAGACATGACTGATAGATTCAATAGTGGCTCAGCGTTTGCGAGATGACTTCTCAGCTCAACAGAAAACTGGAAATAGCACACTGGCTGCAAAGCTGATGCTGGTCTCACCCAGTAAAAGAAAATACTGGTGCCACCAGTGCACCATTAATCCTCCAAATCTTCTATGACCCAATTTTGATATCTCTTTGTATTATCCGACTTTCCCCTAAAAACTGAATTAATGCTTTGTAATGATTCTTCCATAATTCTTTAAAATTTGCACTGAGCACTGCACTGTCATCTGATTGTTCATCAATTGCTCGAGCAGGCACCAGTAAAATCTCAGTGTGAAACTTGTTACTGTTTTTGGCATATGGAATATGCCACAGGTAGCTTGCCGGGCTCTCCGAGAGGTATGGAGGAGGGGCTGGAGCGATAGCACAGCAGGTAAGGTGTCTGCCTTGCACGCGGCTGACCTGAGTTCGATTTCCAGCATCCCATATGGTCCCCTGAGCACTGCCAGGAGTAACTCCTGAGTGCATGAGCCAGTAATAACTCTTGTGCCTTGCCCAGTGTCACCCAAAAAGCAAAAAGAAAAAAAAAGAAAACAAACAAACAAACATAAAACCCGAGAGGATAGAGGAATCGAACGCGGGTCAGCCACGTGCAAGGCAAACGCCCTACTCATTGTGCTAGAAAATAACTTACTATGCTCCACTATTCAATGCCAAGTGTAAATAGATCTGTTAATCTAGGCAAATAGTGAAAACTGCCTAATTTTAAAGCTCAATATTTTACATTTATAGAAAACCATGCTTCGTCCCCCAATTATATTAAAATGGAAATATTCAATTTATTTAAATATACTTTTCATCAAGTAAACATTTACTTTCTCATTAAAGTATTACAACTCTGAATAGAAAATATGCTCTTCCATTAACATTTCTTTTTCTGTGTGTGTGTGTGTGTCACACCCTGCGATGAACAGGGGTTACTCCTGGCTTTGCAGTAAGGAATTACTTCTGGCAGTACTCGGGGACCATATGGGACGCTGGAAATCGAACTCGGGTCAGCCACGTGCAAGGCAGACACCTTACCTGCTGTGCTATCGCTCCAGCCCCTTAAAATTTCTTCTTATACTACTAATTTTTGAAAGCAAAACTTACCTATTTACTGAAACTTCTAGTTTTGGCTTACAGACATTATCTTCACCACAGTCAAGTAGAATATGTGCCTAGAAAAGAACATTTTATTTTGCTATGTGGATAAATATCAACAGACTGCACAGGCACTGTGTGCACTGATATATATGAATACACTACAGGCACACATATAGGCATACATTTATATAGACGCTTGAACTTGCTTGCGTAACTAAGCGCAAAATTATCATGGCTGTTTTTGAAGAAACAAGTCAGTAGAAATAGTCAAGTATGGAAAAGAAGAAGAAAACTTACAGAATATCACACTAGTTAGAACCTTTTATTTCTTTTGCAAAGTAAGCTGTGAACAAGTAGAGGAGAGATAGGTGAGAAATAAGGTTTAGCTTGAACCTGCTGTGGGTAGCTAAATTGTATGGTGTGGCCTTGAATAAAATAAACTCTTCTTATTTTTTCCTCTGCTCACATCATGAAAAATATGGCCTAAAAATTATGAGTGTGTTCGTGTAAAATATGCAACAAGACAGATATAACTGTAGATAAATGCAACAATTCCTTTTTAAAATTTCTTTCTTTTATTGTTTTGGTGGGGGAGGGTCACACCCAGTATTACTCAGGGGTTACTCCTGGCTCTGCACTCATCAGGAATTACTCCTGGTGGTGCTGGATAGGGGGACTATATGGGATGTCAGGGACTGAGGTAGTCACATGCAAGGCAAATGCCCTACCCTTGATACTATCGCCCTAGCCCAAATAGCAGCAATTCTGAAAGGCATATAAAAGTGAACAGAAACTAGACAAAAAGAGTAGATAGCATAAGTGGGGTCAAATGGAAATAGAAGGTAAAGGACACAGAAATGTTAAAGTGAGTTTATCCAGGACAGGTGAAATTAGGAAAGATCTTTGTTTCTCATATTAGGTCAAAAAAATACTATACGAATACAAATAAAGAAGATGGGAGGGATTGCTTTCCCCAACTTCAAACTGTACTACCAATCAATAGTACTGAAAAAAAGACACTGGGTTATTTTAGCAGAGTTAATCTTCAATAATGGAATAAAATATATGAAGTGGAGCAATGAAAGTCTCTTCAAAAAGTGGTACTGGGAAAAATGGTCAGCTAAATGCAAAAAAATAAACAGATGAATTCAAACCTCTTTGTAATGCCATACACAAAAGTCAAATCAATATTAGGCCTCAATCCATAATGAACATGGAGAAAAATGTAGGCAGAACCCTCCATGACATTGAAGCTAAAGACATCTTCAAGGATAAAATACCACTGACCAAGCAAATAGAACAAAAGATAAACAAATTGGACCACATTAAATTAAGATGCTTCTTCACCTTAAAATAAATGATAACCAGGATACAAAGACAGCCCAGGAGATGGAAAAGATTATTACCCAACACTCATCTGATAGAGGGTTTATATCAAAGATATATAAGGTACTAGTAGAATTTTACAAGAAAAAACATCCAACTCCATCAGAAAATGGGGAGAAGAGTGAATAGAAACTTTCTCAAAGAAGAAATCCAAAGACACATGAAAAAATGCTCTGCATCATCAATCATCAAGGAGATGCAGATAAAAACAACAATGATATATTATCTCACACCACAGAGACAGGAACACATCAAAAAGAACAACCAGTATTCATGTGGATGTGGGGAGAAAGCAAAATCATTTATTGCTGGTGGGAATGTCAACTAGTCTTTCTGGAAAAGTAATATGGACATTACCCCCCCCCCCCCCCCAAATCTAGGAATTAAGCTCCATTTGACCAGAAACTTCACTTCTTGGAATATTTTCCCCAAGAGCCTAAAAACAAAATGAAGAAAAGACATTTGCACCCCTCTTTTCTTCACAATACTATCTACAATAGACAAAATATGAAAATAACCCAGTGTCCAAGAATAGATGACTAGATAAAGAGACTGTGGTGCATATACACAAAAGAATATTACTCAGCCATAAGAAAAGATACAGTCATAACATTTGCTGCTACATGGAGGGACCTGGAGAGCATCAGCTAAGTGAAGTTAGTCAGAAGGAGAGAGTCTAATACAGAAAGATCCTTCTCATATACGGCATATAAAGAACATAAGGATGGCACACAAAATATCCAAAGACAATGGAAACAAAGAACATGAGCACTGGTATTCAGTAGGAAACATGTCATTTGAGGGGCATATGGGATAGAACAGGGAGGAGGCAAGGACTACAGTGGAGGGAAGTGTTCCATAGGAAGTGGAGCTGAATTAAGGATGAAATCCTATCAGCAACAGTACTATAAAGCATGTACTCTGGTCTTTTCAGACATTTGCTTCATACATGTACTTTCTTTTTAACAATTCAAATGTAAACAAAAATAAACAGATGTAAAATTTATTTAGCAAAACGCTAAACTAATATAATAAAATCACTGTATCACTGTCATCCCATTGCTCATCGATTTGCTTGAGTGGGCACCAGTAACGTCTCCATTGTGAGACCTGTTGTTACTGTTTTTTTGGCATATCAAATACACCACAGATAGCTTGCCAGGCTCTGCCGTGTGGGCGAGATACTCTTGGTAGCTTGCCTGGCTCTCTGAGAGGGGCAGAGGAATAGAACCCAAGTCGGCCATGTGCAAGGCAAAGGCTCTACCCGCTGTGCTATCACTCCAGACCTACTATAAAATATTATATTATAAAATACTATAAATTATGCTTTGTACTATACTATAATTTAGTACTATACTATATAGTATATATACTATATACTGTACTATACTATACTATAATACTATACTATAAATTATGCTTTGTCATCTTACTTATTTTACCATTCACATATAGGGAATGTTACTGCAGTGATTTTAAATATTTCTGATCTGAGTATTTAGATCCCCCTTCTCTGTCTTGACTAAAGACTCCCACATTACAAAAACATTGCTAAGATGATCCAAAACATGAATGTAAGACCTTAAGAAAGATGAAACACTAAAAGAAATGATAAATTGAGGTATTAAGTACCTGCCGACTAACGTTGGCGGGAGTAAACTGGTTAAGAATGGGTTGCAAGCCAGTTGCATCAGCAGAAGTTCTATAATCCAAGCGATACTCCATAAAAATAGTAATCGGAGTGAGTTTGTCTCTAAATTCTGATTCATCCTAGCAATGGAAAAACATCAAATTAATGGTGCATTAACCTACAGCATCGAACTAGCTGGATAAATCCCTAGGCACACAAGACAAAGTTCCCACATTCATTCCCCAATCCATTGCCACCCAAATTCAATAATGAAACATAAGATAAATATATGAAAAGATTATCATTTCCAATGAGAGGGTTCTCAATTTCTGGTTTATAATGCAACACTCAATTTCCTCCAAAACTTATAAAGTATATTAAAAATAAACACAAACGCAAACCAGAACATTACTACCACATTATTTAAGATACTGCTAACTTATAACTCTAATACCTCAAAGTTTTGTAAGTTTAAAATCTGCTGTTTCTTGGGTGGTTAGTACCTTTCTACAAATACAATCCTAGCACCCAACTCTGGGGTCACCCATTCCAAGGTGATTCCATGACAGACATGCACAGTCTCTCCTTATTTATTTATTTATTTATTTATTTATTTATTTATTTATTTATTTATTTATTTACTTACTTACTTACTTATGTTTTGGGCCATACTCAGCAAAGCTCAGGGATCATTCCTGGCTCTAAGCTCAGGACTCATTCCTGGCAGGCACAGGGAATCACAGGAGATGTCGAGGATTGAACACAGATCGGCCACGTGCAAGGCAAATGCCCTACCTGCTCTGCTACAGTTCTAGCCCCTCTCCTTTATTTATAGCACTCCACACTGGGCTTGCCTGGGTCTTTCTATCAAACACAAATTTTCTTTACTTAGCATCATCCCTCAATAAAATTATCCATTTTATGGAAAAAATAATAAAATTTACCTATCTTACTAAATTTACTAATTTACTAAAATAAAATTTACCTATTTTACTTCATTGGGGGAAAAATTCCTATATGATTGAACTCCATCTGTGAAAAAACTGGGGAGTATTTCTGAGAGAAGTTCTGCATTTACTCTTTTTTTTTTTTTTTAATGGATTTGTTTGTCCGCATTTACTCTTACAAGTGTCAGGCTTACTTTTTTCCTGAGACCTTCAAGCAAGTGACAATTTTAGCAGGAGGTTCTGGTTGGACATGGCAGGAAGAAGGCCTTCGGCCAGCCCTGCACTGGTTCCCATAACTACCTCCCTGGTTTATGTTCATAACCTGCTCACTCTCCCGGGCAGTTTCAGTTCAAATGTCTTGCTCACAACAGGTCTCATAGCCAGTGGAGCTTCATAACCAGTTGCTTATATTTTGGATGCTGATGATTTCTCTCACTGTTTTGAGAGACAAGCTACTTTTCAGAAATATATGTTTGTCATAGTTTAGTGAATTTAGCATTTGCTGTGGAAAGGCCATTTGGAATCACCACTCTACCCTGTTGGAAGTCAGCTGTTCAAGTACAACAATTTAAAAAGCAGATTTTCCCCAAGTTTTTTTTTTTTTTAAATAGTTAAGACAATGTGTTCAGAATAGTGTTGAATTGATGGTCCGAGTGTACAAAATACTCCAGTTGTGTTTTACTGTGTTCTCCTTTTTATTTAGCTCCCAAAGTGAAAATCATTTTGATGAAAGAAAAAAGTGGAAGAAAATCTGGTGGGGTGGAAAAATATCTCTTACCCTTAGATAAGCAGTCAGTTCTTCACACTGCATTTGTCCCCCTCTTGATATGGTCATATTCTTGGAGTGACCCGGGGACCTGTTATGAAGAAATAGTGCTCGCCGAATTGCTCCTTTTTGCTTCAGTTTATCCAACAGAAGCTCCACCTGGAAGTCTATACAAACCGAAGGATTTATAACCAACATAGCCTCTGAGCACCATTCTGTCTGAAATTTCTTGAGTTCTCACAAAAAATCTGCTTTTAATTCATTATCAATGTCTACATTGGGTGAGACTGTACATATTAATTTTGAATATTCATTTAATCCAACTATCCCCAAAGACTGTTTATATGAATCCTAGACATTAGCAAATGATGGCAGTAAAATAACTATCAGAGATTTATTTTATAAATTTTTTTTTCTTTTTGGGTCACATTCAGCAATGCACAGGGGTTACTCCTGGCTCTGCAGTCAGGAATTACTCCTGGCAGTGCTTAGGAGACCATATGGGATGCTGGGAATCGAATGTGGGTTGGCTGCGTGCAAGGCAAATGCCATACCTACTGTGCTATCATTCCAGCCCCGAGATTTATTTTATTTGGATTAAGCTAAGATCAGAGTATTCAGAGTATAAAATAAGTCAGTGAAGACTTTCATCATTAATTACAAGTAAATCAGTTGTTCTGATTAAGAGTTTTTTACATACATGTACCCACACCGTTACATTAAACTCTATAATGAATCATCAGATTATATTACTGGAAAATCTTAATTTCTATTTTTGTTTGGTTTTGTTTTAGTGGACATACCCAGTGATGTTCAGGGCTACGCCTGGCTCCACATTCAGGAATTACTCCTAGTGGTGCTCAGAGTAGCATATGGGATGCTGAGGACAGAACCTGTGTCAGAGGCATGCAAGGCAAGTGCTCTAGTGCTCTACCTGCTGGACTATCTATTCAGCCCCACAACTCTTAATTTCAATGAAACCACCATATCAAATTATCACACAAATATGTACCTTGGGATGCAAATGACCAAATAAGGCTGATTGGACTAAGAATCTTGTTTTTTTGTGTTGGGGGCCACATCCTGCAATGCTCAGGGGTTATTCCTGCTCTGCACTCAGGAATTATACCTGGCAGTGCTTGGGGGACCATATGGGATGCCAGGGATTGAATCTGGGTTAGATGCATGCAAGGAAAGCACCATACCCGCTACTCTACTGTTTCAGCCCTGTAAGAATCATTTTTCAGTCATTTATTCTGAAAATAAAAGGATGGATCTTTACGACTATAAATACCTTTCCAAGTTTGTCTAGCTGTTAACTTTCAAGACAAATATGTGTATAAAGCCCAGGATTATTTTCCTTCCAGTTCTATTCTAATTATTATTATTTTTTTGATCTGGCTCATGACCAAGAGCAACTGCCAGAGGCCACCCTTTATTCTTCTTATCATTTACATCCTTATGACTTCATTACCAAGAAAGAATCACTAACGAGCTTATTTTATGAGACCAACATTGCCTGAGAACAGAGTACTGGATAAAGAAAGTAGGATACATCTACACAATGGAATACTACACAACTTTTGGGAAAATGAAGTAACAAAATTTGCTTATAAGTAGATGGGCATGGAGCATATCATACTGAGAAAAACGAGTCAGAAGAGGGATAAATATACAGTGATTGCACTCACTTGCAGGGTATAAAAACTAACACTTAAGGACAATATAAACAGGGCCAGGAGGATTGGTCTATGTTGAAAGCCTGCTTCAGATGCTGGGAGAGAAGGCAGTTGAGATAGAAAAGGAACCACTATGTCAATGAGAGTTGGAAATGATCGATCTGGATAAGACCTACAAGCTGAAAGTAGATAAAGAAGCAAACATGAGAACCCCTCCATATCTGTACGGCAAACTATAATGACCAAAAGGACAGAGAGGGAGGGATGGAGGGAGAGAAAGAGGCAGAGAGGGAGAGGGAGAGAGAAAAAGAGAGAGAGAAGAAAATTGCCTCTACAGAGGCAAGCTGGGAGTGGGGATTTGAGGAAGGAAACTGGGGTCATTGATGGTGGGAAACGTACACTGGTGGAGGGATGGGTGTTGGAATATTATATGATTAAAACCCAAGCATGAACAGCTTTGTAACTGTGTGTCTAACTCAATTAAAAATTATTTAAAAATTACCCATACCCCCCAAACAAACAGACAAGTAGAGAACTAACTCTCTGTATATGTCTCTGTCTCTGTGTCCTTCTTATACACACACAACTAAACTATATGTCAATATCCCCGATGAAAATCTCAGTGAATATAATTTAACAATATAAACCGTATGTTGCAAGCATTTTGGATTATTATTCCTGGCATTCAACTGACACGACCACGTGGGATAATTATTCCTAGCATTCAAGGATAATTCACTACATGCAAATCAATTAATACAACGCACTACAATAATAGAAGGAAACATGATATGAATAGGCAAATGAAGGAAAATGATATGAATAGGCAAAAACAAAGGAATTGTCAAGTATCAACAATAATTATGAAAAAACATCAAAGATGTAAACAAAATAGTGAAACCTATATATGGTAACTTCCATAGCTAATACTGTGCTAATTGTCAAAGACTAATCTTTTAAATTCCAGCTTAATGCAAGGATGTCCTCTTTCACCATTATTATCCAACTTAATAATGCCAATGGTAAAAGGCCCAGCCTGAGCTAAGTTTCTCCTTCAATTGATCAAGGAAAAAGAAAGAGGCTCCAAATTGTTTACCCACATTGCTTTCCTTGCTACTTTCTTTTTTTTTAATGCAGGAGTACCGCTTCCTTACTACTTTCGAAACATACAAAGTATGCTCCTAGTCAGGACTGCTGAAATTACCACTTCCTCTGGGAAAATACAATCACAGAGACACCCTCCCCCACCAGCTCCTTCATTTCCTCATGTCATTCTTGAAATTATCATCTAGGGAGGGTATGCCTTGCCATCTACATGGACTTTTGTGCAGGGACACACCTAACAGACCCCGTCTTCTCTCCAAGTATTATTAGTTTTCAGCACCTGTCACTAACATGATGATAAATTTTGGCAACAAAAGGAACTCTCCTTCCTCTCAGGGAAAAAATTTTCTTGAGAGTCAAGTTAGAACTTTCATTGCGGATTAAATTTAGTTGCCAAAACATTTTCTTCTTCGCATTATTTCTTTTCTTTTAAAATTTTTATTTTAATTTTTTAAATTGAACTACTGTGAGTTACTGCTAAAAAACTATCATGTTTGAGTTTCAGTTATACAATGATCGAACACCCATCCCTCCACCAGTGTACATTTTCCACCACCAGTCTTCCCAGTGTTCCTCCCCCTGCCTCTGCCCTCCTCCCCCCACACCTCCACCTCTTTCACCGCCTGTATGGCAATTTCCCTCTTATTCTCCCTCTACTTATGGGCATTATGGTTTGCAATACAGATACTGAGAGGCCATCATATTTGGTCCTTTATCTACTTTCAGCACACATCTCCCATCCCGAGAGATCCCTCCAACCATCATTACTATCTATACTCTTAAGATAGCTAAAGGCTTCTCAGGGACATCAAATAGAAAACTCAGCAGATCATCTACTTTTAGGCAATAACACCGATTTTCCCTAGGGCACCTCTATTTCCTATTGGCCAGTGTTGAACTTTCTGAAGGCCATCTCTTCCATTCTGTGAGATATTGATAAGTTCAACATGTCAATAAATAAGCATATTATTTCTGAATTGGCTTAAGTTGAGAAAGCAGATATAGTGCAACTTTAAAGGTTTCAAAACATAAATTTTCAAATAAAACAACTATTTTCATAACTATTAAAAATAACCTTAAAACATGTTTTAAATGCCATATATATCTTTAAAATATTTTGAGTTATTTTATTGCTTATAAAATAAAAATCAGTTTAATTTTTTTTTCCTGCTGTACTATCGCTCTGGCCCTAGGGTCCTAATTTTTATTTTATTTTTTGTTTTTTGGACCATACCTAGCATTGTAGGGGGTAGTGGCATGTTGAGTGCCGGGAACTGAACCTGGCTCTGCCTGCTGGCTGTACTCTTCTCTCTGACCAACCGGTTCTAATTTTTCAATGATTTTTTTGACACTGCCCTGAATTTCCCTTGAAAGGCCCAGGGGCAGTGAGGTTCTGGGTCGGGTGCGTGCTGGTGCTCTCCCTCTACTCAGATTCTAGCAATAAGAATCGCAGAGAGAAAATGGGTTTAGCAGGATGTTTTTGATTAGTTTTTGATTGAGAGCTGCTACTCTAAACCTTCATGAACTTAGTTCCAAAATGTAATTATGAGTCAAGATCGAGGGGGGAAAATGCCTCAGGAAATTAGAGTATCCCCTCAGAACCGGAGGAGTTGGTTTCAAATCACTCTAGAAACTGCCCTACTTGGGGGCCAGAGTGGGAGAGCTGGGTGGTTCCATCGTCTCTGCACTCATTTTCTGGTTCTATTTTGGCTTGTGCTTGGCTTAGAGGCTGTGTCGGCCCTGGATCCTAGCCCCGTGCAAGGCAAACTCCAGAGCTGTGCTGTCCTTCCAGCCCCTCGGGTTTAGAGTAGGGCTCACACCCAGCGTGCATGGGAGGGAGGAACTCTGTCAACGCAGGGGCACAGGACTGTTGTGAGTGGGTGGGGAACTGATGTCGGAACCTTTCATGGGACACCCAGGAAGTAAAAAGGGGTGAGTGTGGCTGGGAGCTCAGGGGAGTCCTGATCTAAATGTAGTCATCCTGCCCTTTGGCTGGAGCTGGTAGCACACGGCCGACCCGAGTTGGATTCCTCTGTCCTCTCAGAGCCCAGCAAGCAACCCAGAGTATCCCCCCGGGCAAGCTACCCGAGGCTATTCCATATGCCAAAAACAGTAACAAGTCTCACAATGGAGATGTTACTGGCACCCGCTGGAGCAAATCGATGAACAACAGGACAACAGTGCTACAGTGCTAAAATAAAAATAATTTCCCATAGAATACTTACTAAGTTTCTCCGGAAGTTCTCCTTTGCCATCTGCCTTTAAGCAGAACTTTACTTTAAAACTGTGGGGAAATAAAACAATACATACATATATATTTTTATAATCTAGTTTAAACATGATTTTGAATGCCACCCAAATATCACAATTATAATATATTCTATCTTTTCACAAATCTTACTATTATTCTTAATACATGAAATCATGTAAAATAACCTAGTACATCGTGTAGTACTTTCAACTACTTTGCTGAGAAAACAGAAAATTTCTTAACCTTCCCTCAAAATTATAGAAACTATTAATAAATATAAATGAGGGAAGAAATAATCTGAATTTTAAAAAACTTCTTATTTAATAAAAACCTAGCCATGGCATATTTTAATTAGCAAACTCTTTATTTATTTATTTATTTTTTAATGCAGAGGAGAACCTAGTATCTGCTTTTTTTTTTTTTAATTTATTTATTTTTAATTAGAGAATCACCGTGAGGGTACAGTTACAGATTTATACACTTTTGTGCTTATACTTCCCTCATACAAAGTTTGGGAGCCCATCCCTTCACCAGTGCCCATTCTCCACCACCCGTAAACCCAGTGTCCCTCCCACCCTCCCCAATCCCATCTCCCCCCCACCCCACCCTGCCACTGTGACCAGGCATTCCCTTCTGTTTTCTCTCTCTAATTAGCTGTTGTGGTTTTAATTAGCAAACTCTTTAAAAGGTTTTCAACAAATTACTAATGGGTTATGAAATTAGTAATGAGTACTACCCAGCACCTTAATAAATTTAAATAAATAAAACTGATTGTTATCTATCAAGAGTAAAGTTTTGAGTAAATTTTTGTTACATCCATGCATTTACTGGATTATAACCCAAATGCATTTTGTACCATGTGTTGTAATAAAAAACATGTGAAAGTTAGTGCTATAACTATTAGATTAGAGACCTTTGAATTAGCATAATTATAAACATTATTAACAACTTTACAGGAATATGTGGGAAAGTGAAGGGAAAATTCAGTAAAATTTAAAAACAAATTCTTTTAAACTTCACAGGCAATTAATTAAAATAAAGAGCAAATACTGCTGGCTTTTTCAGATAATACAATAAAAAATAAAATTCCAAATAATGATTTTTAATAATAATTTTAAAAGATAAGCAGAAAAATATCTTTTTTTTTTTTTTTTTGCTTTTTGGGTCACACCCGGCAATGCACAGGGGTTACTCCTGGCTCTGCACTCAGGAATTACCCCTGGCCATGCTCCGGGGACCATATGGGATGCTGGGATTTGAACCCGGGTCGGCCGCGTGCAAGGAAATAATATCTCTCCAGCTCCAGAAAAATATCTTTTCATCATCTCTAATAAGAGTAAAATATTTTAGCTTCCATTCATTCAACTTTTCATTTATAACTTCTCTCTTATTTGTCTGTATGAACAAGGGAAAAAACGGTGTTTCTCAGAGTACAGCATTCATGATGATGTTAATAGCATGAGTTAGCATTTTTCATTATTAATTTTAATCTAATTACATATATAAGAAACATGTTACTGGGGGCTGGAGCGATAGCACAGCGGGTTGGGCGTTTGCCTTGCACGTGGCCAACCCGGGTTCTAATCCCAGAATCCCATATGGTCCCCTGAGCACCACCAGGGGTAATTCCTGAGTGAAGAGCCAGGAGTAACCCCTGTGCATCGCCAGGTGTGACCCAAAAACAAAAAAAAACAAACAAAAAAAGAAACATGTTACTCCATTTTAGTTTAAAATGTTTTAAAGTAAGATGAGCCTATTTAAAAAATATTGTAAAACAGGTAAAATGAAATGAGCAAAAATCAGAAATACAGCAAAAGTAGTACACAAATAATAAAGAGTCGAAAAATACTGGACTAGAAACAAATTCAGAAATTAAACTTTGCCCTTTCCCCCAAATTATATTTTTCTTCAAAAAGTAGGAATGGAGCGCTCTCCGCTGCTGCACGAGCACGATCCTGGAGGCCAACTGAACTACTTTGGACACAGGCAGCTCGCAGAAATACCTCCAGACTGTGAACTGAGCCACTGCCCCATGTGGCGCCAGTGGGCAAGGGTTTCTCTCTCCAGGCTTTTCCATCTTATGAGCACCACAAAAGGGAAGTAAAAGCTTGCAGTGATGCAATTTCTGGCAGAATTTTCTCTGAACTTTATACAGAAATCCAAAACCTAATATATCTTAATTATCAGCAATGTGAAACGGTTCCTTTTTAGCAGATCTGACTTTGGGGGGAAGCTCCAAACAATAATAGTGAGTTTTTTGTTGAAATATTGAAGATAATCAAAGTAGCAGTCATTTCTCTAGACTGTGAACTAAGCTATAGCCCCACGCCGGCTGAGGAGAGGAATTATTCTTCTTTCTCGGTTCTTTTCCCTTTTCGGGGAAAAATGGGGCATGGTGTCCGCCATATTATGATGTCTATTAAGCAGGCATGAACTTGGTGATGCAGGAAAGGGAAAAAAAAATTATGTACTTGGAACAGCGGGACGCTTGGGCAGTCTCGGGCTGGGGCCTATACCAGTGCACGCTCCGCCGAGATTCGACCCGGGTGGCCACACTTTTGTGTGGCCGCTTTGCTGCTGATCAACCAGAATCCGGAGGTCAACTAGACTACTTTTGGTTCCAGAAACTGCTTGCAGCCATGTCTCTAGACTGTGAACTAAGCCATAGCCCCACGCCAGCTGAGAACGGGAAATATGCTTCTTTCTCGTTTTTTTTTTTTCCCCTTGTCGGGCGGCATGGCATCAGCCATATTATGAGGACTATTAAGCAGGCACAAACTTGATGGCTCGGGAAGGAGGGAAAAAAAGAAGAGTTATGTACTTGGAACAGCAGGACTTCATATCTCTTCATTCTCAGCAATGGAAAACTAATTATCAAATGCTTCCTTGGCAGTAGGGCTGTCTTTTTTGGGGGGAAACTCCAACAACAATAGTGAGTTTTGTGTTGAAATATGGAATGTAATCAAGGTAAAGAGAAAATGAAGTGAAATTTATCAGTTACGAAGGCGGGGGTGGGGGGGCGGGGGGTGGGAGGTACACTGGGGCTTTTGGTGGTGGAATATGGGCACTGGTGAAAGGATGGGTGTTTGAGTATTGTATAACTGAGACATAAGCCTGAGAACTTTGTAACTTTCCACATGGTGATTCAATAACAAAAAAAAGAGAAATGGAACAAGCAGAAAATCAATATATTGGATTAAAACAATCTTTTCATATATTTATTCACAGATAATAAGTTAGAAAAAGACCATAGCCCTAGAAATAAAAATGTTCACTGTTCTACTTGGAAATAAAATATAAATGAGTTTTGAGATCTTTAGCTTTTTCTTCTTTATGAATTATTCATTATTCATACATTATTTATAAAATTAATATGCTAGTTAACATATTTGTAGATCTGCATATCTCTAATATTTCTACAATCCAAGCTATATTATGAAAAGAGTATACTTATGGAAATGGCTTTAGCAGTATTTTAATCCCCTAATAATGGTTGAACCAATAATCATAATAACAGATATTTTTTAACAACAATAAATATCCCTTACCAGGAAACTTTGAGATCCGTGCCAGGCAGTAGACAGGTTTTATTATCCTGATTTAAAATGCTAGGGTACACTTCAAGGCCAGCATTTACTGTGATAACTGGTCTGGCCCTGGTAACAACAACAAAATAAGTTCGATTAATCTAAACATTTAGGTTTACAGTGACTGCCTATTGAGGGCAATGCTTATGGAAGCACAGTCTATAGTAGCACAAAGAACAGATAGAACCAATAAACATAGATTGACCAACCATCACAGTACCAGAATTGTCCTCTTTTACCAAAAAGAGTACAACTTCCAAGGAAATCTCTCAGTTCTAGGCAAATGGTTTAAATACTTAACCTGGGGCTGGAGCAATAGTACAGGTGCAGTGTTTGTCTTGCACATGGCTAACTCAGGTTCAATCCTTGGCATCCCACATAGTCCCCCAACCACAGCCAGGAGTGATTCCTGAATGCAGAGCCAGGAGCAACCCCTGAGCATCACTGGGTGTGGCCCCCAAACAAAAACAAACAAACAAATAAAAAGTTCGGTCTAATGAGTTCAGTACATCAAAGTAGAATGGTTAAAGAAGATGTGGGCTTATCTACCTAATGCAATGAATAATGTAAGAAAAGAAAGCCAAACACACATTTCTGAGAATATGAGATAATCTCTTAAGATATATCCAAGAAGTAATTTAATACGAGAAAAAAAAACATAATATACAAAGATTGGGTACACAGACACACAGACACACACACAATTTTATTTGTTTGGGGCCAAACCCAACAGTGCTCAAGCTCACTCCTGGCTCTGCACTAAGGGATAACTCCTGGCAGTGCCTGGGGAACCACATAGGATAACTGGGATTCAACATAATCTGTTGCAGGTAAGAGCTTATCCTCTGTACTCTCAATAAAGTCCCCAAACACTTTTTTTTTTAAATGCATAGGATTGTTTGATAGAAATATTAATCAAGTTAGTAAGTGAAATAGAAGTAGACTTTGGGGCTAGAGAGACAGTTCAATAGGTTATGCACATACTTTTGCATGCAGGCGAATAGGGTTCAAGGACCTGAGCACTACTAGGAGTGACTCCCAGAGGACAGAGTCAGGTATATTCCCTGAGCATCATGGGGTGTGGTCTATCCCCCTCTCCCTCCGAAAAAGCCAAAATATTTTTTTATTATATGTCCTTTTATATCGTTAGCAATTTTCCCCCAGTCCTGTGCTTAGTGACTGTTCCTGGCGTGCTGGTGGGGGTGAGAAGGCAGGGGAAGAAACCATACGGTTCGGGGATAGAACCCAGGCCTCCAGTATGCAAATCATGTATACTAGTCCTCTGAATTATCCTCTAGTCTCTACTATTTGAATTGTTGTCATGTGTATATAATTTCATCAATAGCAACTTTTTAAAAAAATGAAACACTATAGAATAAATAGTTTTCTGAAGTTCAGATACACAACTTTAAACTATACTGTATGCATGGCTCAGGTCAACCTCACTGTCTAAATAGGAAAACATTCTGCAATCTATATAAATGCATGTGAACTGAGAGCTACAATCAAGCCAACTCATTACTGATTAGATGAAACAGTCCCATTACACACCATGAGACAGTGCCAATCTAGTTTTCCTGCCACATATTAGCATAAGTCTAGCACAGGCACAAACACATTAATCTAGTTTGCATGCCAGAAAATATTCTAAAGAACTGAAGAACTGACAAAAGACAGAAATTGAGAATATGCCTAAAGCGAAGAAATACAAATATATGAATTAAATATGTTGCTCTAATAAAAAACATTCATGTGAGTCACTTTATATTTAACCCTGTGGTCACAAAATGCTGTGACAGAAACACAAAGTTTCTTATTTGCTAGAGAAAAATAAAATTTCAGATCATTTTTATTTATTTATTTTTAATTTTTTTGTTTATTGGTTTTGGAGTCATACCCAGCAGTGCTCAGGGCTTATTTCTGGCTCTATGCTCAGGGATTACACCTGGTGGGCTTAGGGCACCACATGAGGTGCCAGGGATCAAACCCAGGGAGACTTCGTACAAGGGCAGTGCCTTACCCACTGTACTATAGCTCCAGCTCAGTAGAGAGAAGTTTTTTTTTTTTGCTTTTTTTTGGGTCACACCCAGCGATGCACAGGCGTTACTCCTGGCTCTGCACTCAGGAATCACCCCTGGCGGTGCTCAGGGGACCATATGGGATGCTGGGATTCGAACCCGGGTTGGTCGTGTGCAAGGCAAATGACCTACCCGCTGTGCTATCGTCAGTAGAGAGAAGTTTTAAAGAAAGATTTACATCACAGGAGGATATCTTTTAACATAACTTAAGAAAAGTTCTGAACCTTTTCTAAAAATCTCAGCTTTTAGATTAGCTTTAGATTAAAGGAAGGCCAGAGAAATAGCTCTGAGAAATAGCTCAAAGGCCTAGAACACATCCTTTGCATTCAAAAGACCTTGGGTTCAATCTCCCTACACTGCAAGGTTCTCTGTGCCCAACCAAGAACAATTTCAAGCACAGAGCAAGCGGAGGTTACCCAGGACCATAGTTTCTGCCCCCCTCACAAAAGAAACAAAAATCAATGGTGGTTTTGACTTTTGTACTTTTGTACTTCTGTATGAATATTGCTTGCCAGCAATAATTTCTTAAATAGAAATATCCATTACTTAAAGAAAACAACTGAAATTCAAACACTGGTACTTAATTATAAAACTTAAATAATTCAGAATATTCTTATTATAGGATATAGAATCAAACTCACCTGTATAATACGGCCCGATCTACACCAAAAGCACCCACAATTAAATCTGAAAAGAGAGTAGAAAAGATATGTTGATTATAATTTTAAAATTCACACACCAGTCTACAAAACTTTATATGTAGTAAGATAGACCACTTTTTGCTACAGTGGGCAATACTGCCTCTCACCAAGGAACATAGAAGGGATTTAAGTAATTTTGTTTTCTGAAAAAAATGAGATAGGCCAAGTAAGTTTGCAAATATATAAGAGAATCTCAAAACGTCTATAAGTAGTGTTCGTAAGACAACATACAAAAGGCTAAAATACTGAAAATGGTAATTGAATCTATTACCATGAACCTAATCTTTAATTGAGGAAGACAAAAACATTTTATTAATAATTAAAAACAAAAAAAAAAACGAAGCAACAATGAGGAAGTATATGCCACCCATCTCATCCTCAGACCACCACAAACACATGCATGTCCAAGAAAAAGCTTTAGAAGTGCCTATGGATTTCATATTCTGAGCATAAAAATTCTTGTTTCTCTAGTTTCACTTTGTTTCCAAAATAAAACAAAACCAAACCAGAAGAGCGCATTACATAAACTAAGAACTAAAGATAATATTCAAACAGAAAGGATTAGTTTTTATATCCATATGGCACCAACGGTTCATAGATAATACTGAAACCACAGCTCTCTCCCACAGTAAGCTAGGCTTTGTCTATTTCAAAGCAGAATGAGCATTTAGCTTTTGTTTCTCTCATCTAGATTTTCCTGATGTTTCACTACAGTCTTCAAGACAAAAGAAGAAATGCAGAGTACATGTTTTTTTTCGGGAGTGCTCATAACTAGAACCTCTGTGGTTTGCCTCCTTGTCTCTCTCAGTGATGGAGTCTCCAACAGTACAGGCTTGAACAATGCTGGACATACTGGATTGAAAATGATTTGTAACACAAGCAAAGAGAGCAGTAACATGCTATTTACTAGACAGTGAAAAAACATTAGATCTTAGCTGTATTCTAGGAAAGCACCTGGATATCCATTTTTGTCTATATCTGTGGCTCCTTTCATTGAATAGCCAAAGCTTGGGGGCATGCTCCGAGCCGCCCACTTCCCTTCAAGGATTTGAGATGGTACTGCATTCAGGCCTGTTGATCTTCCATTGAAAATATAAACAATTCCTTTTTTATCTTCACCTCCATAAGGGGCGGCAATGGCAATATCTGGGTGCAAAAGGGGCAGAGAAGATGAAAAGAAGAATTAGAAGGAGAAAGAAGACAAGGAGAATGTGAGGCATACAAGAATAGAGAGAAATCATATTGTTATTATTTATACGGGCATGATCTAAATATTACAGAACACTTTTATCACAGTGAATACTGATTCAGCGCCCAGGAGCCAACCATTCTCAAACAATCTAATTCAAGGAAATTCAGAGCAAGACTGGTTCTAAGTGACATGAGGCAGAGCCAAAGTTTCAGGATCAGAGTAAGTCACTTGGGCTAATTCTGACCTCCTATGCCACCACCTTAAGACAAAAGGGAGAGAGGATGTCAAAAGTCTCATCTAAGATTTCATTCTAGCTCTCCACATTCTACTTAATTTATTTGGTTTTGCCAGGGCAGAAATCAACCTGGATCAGAAATTTAAAAGTTTAACTTCAGGCCTGAGGTAAAAGAGCAAACGTCTGAGTGTATGTTTTGCATGTGGGAGACCTGGGTTCCATCCTTAATAGCACATGTCTCTTGGCCTCCTGCCACAAGAACGATAGGGAGTGACTCTGTATCTCAGCAGAGTTGGGTGTGGTCCCTAGCACCACTGGGTGACCCACCCCCCCACCAGAAAAATAATCAAGTAAAAGTTATTATTTCCTCTCAATCTTTGTTTCCCCTATTTTAATTTTATTTAATATTGAATCACTGTGAGATACACAGTTATAAAGGTGTTTATTGTTGGGTTTCAGTCATACATGTTCCAACGCTCATCCTTCCAGCAATATACATTTCCCACCACCAATGTCCCCAGGTTTCCCTCCCATCATCGCCTTCCCACCTCACCTCTGCCCCCGCCTTACAACCTGCTTCTATGGCAGGGACTTTTCTTCTTTTTCTCTCTCCCTCCTTTTGAGCATTATAGTTTGCAATAAAGGTACTGAGCTTCATCTCGATCTTGCTCAACTAAACAAGTGTGACAATCTTAAAAAAAAAAAGTACCTGATCTCTTCTAAAAGAAATAATATGTCTCTCTCTCTCTCTCTCTCTCTCTCTCTCTCTCTCTCTCTCTCTCTCTCTGTGTACCACCCTAGATAAGTCACTCTTACCTTTTGCCTCATGTCTTAAAGCAGCCTGGGTCCTTCTACTTCTATTTTATCTCAAGATCTATTTCCTCAAAAGCTAGCAAATGTTTCTCTTCTTGTGTCACCTTTCCTGAAATCTTACAATAACTTCCCACAGCATCCATTTCCTACCTGGGGTCTCCATACCACCCTCTCATCCCCCAATTCTCACCTTCACTCACTCTTCTAACCAGGCCTTTTGTTCTAAAGCTTAACTACCAAGTAATCTAGTTTCCATCTCTTGGCTTCATTCTCTGCATTACTGGCTCTTGCTCCAGAGACTGTCAAGCATTGCTCCATCTGTTTGTCCACATCACAGATCAAACAGCCACTTCCCAGAGTGTTTTCCGGGCCAGGTGATGAAGACATGCACTCTCTCTTTAGCTCATACTTGCTAGGCAGCCACTCTCTGGCATGTTACCTTGCCTTCCTTCTCATTTTAGTCCACACGGTCCAGCACTGTCCGAACTTCTCCACTACTTGTTTGCTCAAAGGCCCCTTGACAACACCAGTTTATTGAGCATGTCCAGATTGTCGGTTCATTTCAAATGGTCTGACTTAACAGACCTAAGCTGCTTTAAGGTCTTTAAGGACAGAGCCCCTGAGATATCAACAGCACCTTTTTTTGTTTGTTTGTTTTATTTTGCTTTTTGAGTCACACCTGGCAATGCACAGGGGTTACTCCTGGCTTTGCACTCAGGAATCACTCCTGGGGGTGCTTAGGGGACCATATGGGATGCTGGGAATCGAACCTGGGTAGGCCGCGTGCAAGGCAAATGCCCTACCATCTGTGTTATCTCTCCAGCCCTGGTTACACATCTTTTATATAAGAGTATTATACTCAAGAACATCAAGAATACTGCAATGATTATATGCTAGTGTTTTAGTTACATGAAAGTTGCTCCTATGGGATTCTGAGTTCCCTAAGGATAAGACATGGAAATATTCTAAAAATAGTCTCTCATTTTGACTCCTACTTTATTTCACGTCATAATAAAATAATACTATTTGTGAAACCAGCACAATTGAAAAAACAAACAAAACAAAAACTTCACATAATGATAATGGTAACTTCATCGAATGGCAACACCCATCTTTTTATTTTAAAATTTAGCATAAAATCTGCAATGATCAAAATAAAAAAAAATCTGCAATGATCATGTAATAACTAGTATATAGTTATGTACTAATTATAATTACTATGTACACAGCTTGACCTACAGTAAGTCTGAGATTGTTTCATACTTTTTAAAACAAGCATATAACTTATGTATGCATCTTACTTTTTTTAGTTTTGAGTCATAAACTTAAGATTTAAATTACATGTGCAATTTAAGAAGTGTTCATTAAAATATAATTTTCCAACAGAAGACAGGTCTAGTACTGAGTAGCCATCTAATAAAGAATATCTTTGGCCTTTTTAAACCTTTCTTATTTTATACATTCCAATATTTTGCTTGACTGCCATCTATCTTGGCTAGACAATCTTACTTTTTCATCCATTTTCCTCATCAATTTCTTCCTTTGATCATGCTAGTTGTTCTTCTGTTGTTTGTTCCATTCTGCTTTCTTTTCTGGAAAGGTATTGAGTTCCCATTTTTATGGAGAGATATCGACAAAGACCGCACCTAACTGAAATATAAACTCACTTATTTTGTTTTCTGTAACCCTTTAAAGGGTTTCCAAGTTTTTTTTTCTGGTGATTGTGTATGTATAAAGAGGAATATAGGAGCAACAGAATAGCAAAAGCTAAATGTCAATAGGTATGAACAAAAATGATCTTGGGAAAAAAAATTGATCATGGTTGTAAATGATCACAGCCAATTAAATACATATATGAACTAGATATAGATACAAAAATGTGCATGTATATGCATATATAAACTATGCTATAAATCAGTTACATTCAGTTCAGATCATTTTCCACTAAAAACACTATCATTAACACGGGAGATCAAATCATCCATGGAGTACTGTCAGCAGTGATCCCTGACCACTAAGCCAGAAGTACACCTGAAGTATTGCCTGGTGTTACCTAATACCTGATTTCCCCCCAAAAGAGAAATCTTGGTAGTTTGTAACCTACAATTCATTCTCCAACTTGGCTTTCATAAAGCTATTTATCAGTATTAAATTCTTAAGTAGCACTGTAGCACTGTTGTCCCGTTGTTCATGGATTTGCTCGAGCGAGCACCAGTAATGTCTCTATTGTGAGACTTGCTACTGTTTCTGGCATATCGAATATGCCACAGGTAGTTTGCCAGGCTCTGCAGTGCAAGGGGGCTGCTCTCGGTAACTTATGAGGCTCTTCAAGATGGAGGGAGGAATCGAACCCGGGTCAGCCACATGCAAGGCAAACACCCTACCTGCTGTGCTATTGCTCCAGTCCAAATTCTTAAGTAGAGCTATTATTTACTTATTTATTTATTTTGCTTTTTGGGTCACACCTGGCTATGCACAGGGGTTATTCCTGGCTCTGCACTCAGGAATCACTCCTGGCGGTGCTCAGGGGACCTTATGGGATGTTGGGAATCGAACCCAGGTCGGCCGTGTGCAAGGCAAATGCCCTACCCGCTGTGCTATTGCTCCAGCCCCAGTAGAGCTATTATTTAAAAATGAACTTGTACACTGTGCATAAGCCATGGCAGGAAATACCCTCCATAACAAAGTGATTACTTGAAAAGCACTAATGGGAAATCCAGTCTCTGAGGTATTCATGAATTTCAGCACTGCCTTAATGTCACTTGCTGGGAACATTTTTTTTGACACATGTACCTAAGTGGACAGCAGAGGGCACTGCTGCTAAACAGGACAGAGAAAATCCCCTGCAGAAACGGGGGCCTAGAAAAGCAGGCTGCTTTTAGAAATGAAGCACTCTAACACTGCACTTTGAGACCACATAGATGGAAATGTCTCTCAACTGTTCCTTCCAGGAAGGAGAGGCTCCCATGTAAACTCCTACAGATGAGGTTAGAGAGCTTTTCCAAGTGAACACAAAAAAATCAGACCCATCGTGGCTGAACTTTGGTCTTACCGTTGAAACCGTCCTGGTCCAGGTCTCCCAAAGGTGCGATAGCACTGCCGAACCTTGCGAAGATCTCAAAGCCATTTAGCTTGGTTGTCTGAAAGTCTCCCGAAGCTCTCTGCAGAGACACTGAGACCTGTCCCACCTCTTGGAGTTTGCCATCAGAACCTCGATCCATAAAGAGAGGGGCTCCAATAAACACATCTGCATAGCTAAAAGAACAAAAATATTTTCACCAAAACAAGATTAAATTCCATCTCACTTTGACAATCATTTCTTTTTCAACAAAAACCATAGCTTCCTTCTTTCTACATCTCTCATAGGCATATGGAAACATTCATATTCAAGACTTCCTTTTAAGAAATTACAGTTATGTGGGATATAGAGAAACAAAGCATGAAACAAACAAAACCAGAGGGGACTAGGGAAAGGGTGGAGACCAACGAAAAAATTTTAAAAGGCTATTGTTACTTTGGTGATGGTGTGAAATTACAGCTCTAAACATTAGCAAACTAGTAATTTAAAAGCAAATGAAACATATAAAATATTTTTAAAACTTGTAAATACTTTATTCCTTCAAATGATAATAAACTATTAAAGAAACAGTGACCAACATAGGTCTCATAACAAGGTTCTTTGAAACTGGCTCTTTAAATTAAATTATTAGGGAAAAAAGAGGCAAGAAAAATGTTTAGCAAAGCATTCATAAACATGAGAAATAAAATGTCCGTAAGCACATTTCTTAAAACTTACTTATCCCCATTTATGTCAGTGGCAGCAACAGAAAATCCAAAATATGCGGCCATCTGGATAACAAGAAGAAAAAGAAATGTTTACATTTCATCCAACTAACATGGAAAATTAATACTTGTAGTCTACTTATGAAATAGACATGGTTGTTCTTTCATTCGATAGATAATCCTTCAGCCTAATTTCTTTTCTTTTATTAAAAAAAAGCTTTGGGGGTGGTGTGCCCCTCCCAGCGTTGCTTAGAGGACCATGTGGCGCTATGGATGGAAGCCACGGTTCCCACACACAAAGCATGAGCTCCAGTCCTTTGAGTAATCGCCCAGGACCTCCTCTCTTATTACTCTACCAATACAATCAGGTCATGGTACTTGTTCATAATCATATGTTTATGAGCAAAATATATCCCTTACACATCATTCTCTATGTCTTTAACATGTGTCACATATATCCAAGTATATCCAATGTTCCTTTCCTAGCAAACCTATTATTTTCCTTCTTCTCCATGACTCAAAACACAGCTGACAGAGACACATGATGAGAAAGACAATCACATATATTTTATGACCCCCTGCAATTATAAGTTGGCCCCTATGCAGTAAAGAAGAGAAAATAATTATTAAATATTGTTCAAAACTGATTCTCCCTACTGCTGCTAATGTTGCTGCTGCTATTACTTTACTATAGTTCCCCTGGGGCTGCTACTATTAGTATAACAACTACTATTATTGCTGCTGTTGCTACTACTACTTTCATTATTACCACAACTACTACTAATATTGTTAATTGCTGCTGCTGCTACTACTATTACTCTTTCTACTATTATTCTGTCACCATTGCTACTACTCTAAAAAAAGTCAGTTTGGAAAGCTATAAATCACATTCATTTACGTATCCCATCTCAGCTGCTATTAGTCAGGAGTTTCACTTTTGAACAACAGAGTACAAATATGATTGGTGAAAATATCCTCATATGAGGAAGGAGAAGGAAAATCCGCTCCCCACACAGAAGACTGTTGGCCATCACAGAATCCCAGTCTGGCTGGGAATAATGTGAAAAAGGAAAGTTTTAAAGAAAACCCCATACAAAAAACAAAACTAGGATGACAGATTAAAAGTGAACTAAAGTGAAGTATGAGTCAACAAACCAAAAATAAAAGAAAAGTTGGCAAAGCATCGAAAGTTTGATTAGCTAAGCTATCAGGAAGGAATGATAAGGGAGATCCCAATTATCTTTTCTCGGTTGCTACAGTGTAATTGTGAAAACAAAAGGCACTCTATGATCCAATTCTCACCTCAGACTATGGATAGCAAAGGGTTTTTATAACATTTAAGGTACCAGGCTGACTGGTTTGAAAATATAAAGGATGACATCCACTGAGACTAGTTTTCTCCTGAGTCCTTTCAACGAAATGCTTTCATCAGATTCTCTCCACACCCCCAGGATTCCATTTTTATCAACCAACAACTGGATTCATAGCGCTAATTGCCTTGACCAATGAAGTAAGGCTTAGTATGGAAAGTCCAGGTTTGTCCTCATCAAAGCACACATTGCCCGTTTCCCAAGGCTAAGGAGGAACAAAGAGTGAATCATGGATTCATGATTCTAGGCACAGGACATGACCTAGAGACACAGGTGTGTGTGTGTCAGAAGAGAATCCTTAAGAGAAGAAATCTTCAGGGCAGAAGAGGTAACCCTGACTGCCTAAATGCAACAGAGCCTGTGTGCTGTAGGACTCTCTGTACTTCCACACTGATGGAAAAAGGCTGCCGGCATCTTGACGGTAGCTCCTTGTCCTCTCAACCCTCTTGCCCAGCTCAGCAATCCCTGCTGAACGTAAAGAGTGCCGGATCCCAGAGCTGCAAACTTTGAGCTGCTGCGCTACTTACTGACAGTTTTTCTATATTCTTACTAACTTCACTCAATACAATAGAGAATGTTATAAAATGCAAGGATTCATGGAGGATATCAACACTTAGATGTACTACCCTCCATTAGAAAGTTTGATTTCACACTGTACAAATAAGGCTTATTTACAAATCTATAGTTTTGTACAATGTTCTACATTGAATAAAAATTAAATAGTACTAATTTTTTGGTCTTGTTTAATGAATAGGACTCATATTGGGGAGATAGCTCAAGAGTCTGGGACACAAACACATGCATACCCGAGGACCCATGTGTTCTATTACCTTGTGTCCATCTCCACCGTATGGTGTCATGGGTGGCCCCAGCATACTACCAAGGTGGCCCTGGTAGCCCCCATACTTTCTGGGTCTAAGAATCACTATAGGGCTGTAGTCTAGCAGTGAACTTTCTAGCCTAGTTGTGTGAGTATGACTGGATACCAAAGAAAATTAAAGCACTTACGAGTTTTATGTCTGTGAAATATACAATTTGGTCATGATTTACCAAAAATAAACCATAATATGTAATTAGAAAAGATTATACCTAAACAAAATACTTTGATTAAAACAAAGGTCAACTATTTAAAGCCTGTTTATTTATATATTTGCTCAATATTGAACACAAAATCAGTATTTATATTAAATCATTTATTAATGAAAGTTTCAATATTTATAAAATGTGGATATTAAAATATTGGTAAAAATATTTTTAAAGCATACCTGCTCACCAGTAAAGTTGTGTAAAGAAGACATGTTTTTCCCATCATAAATATAAACCTATGCAAGAAAAACAAAGTATATCAAATGCAGTAAAATTAAGACAACACAGATATTCAAAAAATAATTTAAAAAACTTTTAAATATATTAAAAAAATGATTAACTTTCCTACCATTCCCAAAGTCCTTGCTGCTCTTGGAACTCCTGAGACAAAGTCTAAATAAAAACAAACAAAAATATGTGATTGCTCACTTTTAATACCAATAGTGAAAATTTCAGGAGAAGGTAAATATCCCAAAGTTCTATTTTACTACTAAGTATAAAATAGATTTTAAAAAATTGGCATTCCATGATAAATGACTTTAACATTTTTTAACCACATAATCAAATCTTAATAAAAAAAAAAAAACAGAAAGAGCCACAAAGACCCTCCAAGAAGCCCAGAGAGAGTACAGAGGTAAGGTCTTTGTCCTGCATGCCACCGACCCCAGTTCAATCTCTGGCATCTCATAACTCCCAAGCACCACTGGACATGACCCCAACACAGAGCCAGGAGTAGCCCCTGAACACCACTTTGAAGTGACTCAAACCTGTCCCACCCCCAAAAAACCCTCATATAAAGGCTCAAGGCATTTATAGTTTTGTGAAAAAGAAAACATGACAAAGTGACATAAGAGTGAAGAAAAGATGAATTTCCAGCGCTGGGGACTTAGCCCCAAAGGCTAGTATCTGCACTTTGCCTCTGGAAGGCCTGATTTGATCCCTGGCATTGCATGGTCACCTGAGCACCACCAGAAGAGATTCCTAAGCAACATGACAAGAGCACCCCTAGTGTGATTCAAACACCCAAAGACAAGGAAAAAGATGTTTCTAGTGCTGAAAAACAACCCCAGGCAAACTGAAATACGGGAGAGGAGGCAGCAGCCAGAGACAGGAGCAAAAACAAGTAAACACACTAACTCGTGGATTGAAATTTGAAAGAAGACAACGAAAGGATGGCCTAACAAAGTGGGGTTACAAATTATGCTACAGAAAGAAGAAGTGGAGTCCTTTCAGGAGAACTGAACCTGATGGCAACAGGAAGGAAGGGGCAGAGAAACAAGCAGAAGTGTGGGGAGGGGTGGGGCATGGGGGCTGGGAAACAGCAGAAGGGGAAGAGGAAGGGTCAAGGTCAGAGGAGGAAGAGAGGCAGTGCCTCTTCATGTGTGAACACCGCTCTCACTTTTCTGATTGTGTTCCTTAATGATGGTTCCAAGACTCTTACACCCTAATCCATTTTATTTTATTTTTATTTTTTTTATTAGTTTATTTTTAATTAGAGAGTCATCGTGAGGGTACAGTTACAGATCCATACATCTTTGTGCTCATGTTTCCCCCATACAAAGTTCGATAACCCATCCCTTCACCAGTGCCCATTCTCCACCACCAGTAAACCCAACATCCCTCCCCCCCTCCCCAGTCCCGTCTCCCCCCACCCCACCCTGCCATTATGGCAGGGACCCTAATCCATTTTAATGCCTGTTTCAAATGCTTAGCCTCAAACATTTTTCAAAGGATAATACATAATTCCAGTACATCATACCATCAATGCCGTCACCATTGAAATCGCCAACAGCCACTGAGTAACCTAAACAGGGAAGCAAAGGAGAAAGACCTTCAGATTCTGAGCACACTCGCTAGCTCAGGGACCCTTGGAACTATTTTCAAGTAATGTCTCTTCATTGTATGTTATGCACTCTAGGAGCAACCGTCACACACATATGATAAATGCACCTTAAAGGCCTTAATGGGAAAAACTGATTTAAAGAGTCAAATAGTATATTTCCATTATAAGAAGGAAAATAAGACCATTTGATTAGCTATATAGGAGTCAGTTTAAAAGGGTATATTTCAATCCACAGTAATGGGGAAACAGAACACACTCACTCATCTGCTTTTTCTGTCATCTTGGTGTGGTGTGGTGTACTTGGTGTGAAAAATTTAAAGAGAAAGAATAAAGATGAATAAATCCTAAATCCCCAAACTGAAGTTTGACAGAACAAAGTTCATGACTCAGAGGACTGCCTGGGTTTGAATTTCAGAATAGCAAGTAATGAGTATCTCAAGCCAAGTTATTTTGCCACTCTATGCCTCAGTCTTTTTATGTACAAACTGCACTTTCATAAATGAAATGAGTTATTTCTTTATACACAGGTACTTAAAACAATGCCCAGAACAGAGTAACCATATCTTAAAGGTTGTTATCCATAGTATTCAAATTTTCATTACTGCAAGACACACAATCTATGTTATTAACAATTTTGAAATTGTATGGTATGCTCCTTTTTTTAAGAAAGAGTCTTTCTCACAAGTAAGTTTCCTACTTAGAGCAGCAAAAGCAAAAACAGAATATACATACTACAACATCGTAAAATAAACTTGTATTTTGGCGTTACCTACCCAAATAACTGTCATCAAAAATAGCTTGTGCAGTACGAGTTGCTAACTGGTTATTATACTTGATGCTGTAAACTTTGGGGTCATATTTCGATACAATTTCTGCTACTTGATCCGAAATGAGCTGGCCTGAAATATACAGTGAAAAAAAATGTTAAGAATAGGGAATTTCTCAGTTCACTAAGAAATTCAACGCAAAATAAAATAATAAAATTTCACAAGCAAGTTCAATAAAACTTAAAAATAAAAATTACTGCATCAGAGAAGTAGTCCAACGAGCTGAGCACATATTTTGCATGCCAGAAGCTTCAGAGCAATCCTGAGCATTGCATTGCAGGGAGTGACCCCCAGCACCACTGGGTGTGGCACCTCCTTCTCCTAAAATACTAACCTAATGAAATATTTGTTATCTTTATAATCAGTATAATTGTTTGAGCTTGCTTGTTTATATGTGTTATTTCAATATCCTCATTCAGCAGCCTGAATGAGTTAATTTACAACCTTATGAGGCAGGGAAGAAAACCCAAATGACTACAGAAAATGCAGACTTGTCTCAGCCCCAAGAAAGCAGAGCTCTCAAATGCCATCTGCATAATGTGGGGAAAACAATCTTCATTTCTGCTGTTGTGCAAAGAAATTCATAAGCACTAAAGCTCTCCTTAATGCTGTAATTTGTGCAGTCATGCAGGTTTAGTCTGTAGGGGAGAAACACTTTCTCTCTGGGTCACACTTTTATTCTCTATGACTAAAATTGTACCTAACATATAGGAAGAATGCAACAAGAATAGGAAAATTCATCATCTCATTAGAATAAAACATTTGGAAAGTGCCTGCCATAGAGGCAGGGGGTGGGGTGAGGATGGCAAGAGGGAAACTGGGGAAACTGGTGGTGGCAAATGTACACTGGTGGAGGGATGGGTGTTCAATAATTGTATGAGTGAAACTCAATACTCATACTTGTAACTATCTCATGGTGATTCAATAATAGCATGGTCATCTCATTGTTCATTGATTTGCTCGAGCAGGCATCAGTAACGTCTCCATTGTGAGACGTGTTACTGTTTTTGGCATATCAAATATGCCACGGGTAGCTTGCCAGACTCTGCCATACGGTCAGGATACTCAGCACAGCATGTAGGGCATTTGCCTTGTATGTGGCAGACCCGGGTTCGATCCTCTGTTCGTCTTGAATTCAATAATAATAATAATAATAATAATAAATCATAAGATGCCAGGAAAAAATTGATAATCAGTTACATATTTTGAAGTTATAATAAAATTCCAAAGACTTTAGCAATAGCACCTATATTAGTCCTTATTTATATACTAACTAGAAGTGCATGCAGATATTGTCTACTACTCAAGTTATTAAAATAACAAATCATCGAAAATATTCAAGGCTATGTCTCAGTTAAATTTTTTTTTTAGGAGGGGTTGGAGCGATAGCACAGAGGCATTTGCCTTGCACTCGGCCAACCCGGGTTCGATTCCCAGCATCCCATATGGTCCCCCAAGCACCGCCAGGAGTAATTCCTGAGTGCAGAGCCAGGAGTAAGCCCTGTGCATCGCCGGGTATGACCCAAAAAGCAAATTAAAAAATTTTTTTTAGGAAAAGGGATAAACTGTATACTACTTATATATATTTTTATTACATATATATTCCATATATCATGTAATCATCCTTTATAAGCAAAGTATATTGTTTGTATATTATTTATATATTTAAATACATTTTTTTTTTGCTTTTTGGGTCATACCCAGCGATGCGCAGGGGTTACTCCTGGTTCATGCACTCAGGAATCACTCCTAGCGGTGCTCGGGGGGACCATATGGGATGCTGGGAATTGAACCTGGGTCAGCCGCGTGCAAGGCAAATGCCCTACCAGCTGTGCTATTGCTCCATCCACTAAGTACTATTCTTTTCATATTTTCTTTAAAATACTTCAAATTTTTTTGTAGATAAGTCAGGTGAGTCTGAGATATAATCATCCTTGGTAATTCAAAATCTATTAACCTACAAAAGGATCTCTGAGCTGAGCAGCTCACTGCAGAGATGTCTCTGACTTTAAGCCAGGTCCACTTCACCGAGGTGCCTCAGACAGGAGCAGACATCCCTCCTCCTACCCCCTAAGAGCCCCAGCAGCTACCCAATTCCAGAACCCAATGAGCAGTGTAGGTATTCGGGTTCAGTGACAGCAAACTCCAGGCCTCAAGGGATAGGGGATGAGCGAGTCCTTCTCATTCCCCCATCCTCATGGGACCCTGGAGGTCACACCCATGAACTGCCTGCGGCTGCTATTTAAGCTCTGTAATGGCCATGATCCAGAGACACACAAAAGAATCTCCAAACCATGCAGCTCCCTGCAGAGATTTCTCCAGACTCTAATTATGTAATATCTTAGAATTTCAGTAGCACGCGATCAATCTTGTGGCCGCGTGACATCTTAAGCTATTCATAACAAGCACTACAAAAGAGAGTGTGGGGGAGATTGTCTGCTATAGAGGTAGATCGAAGGTGTGGGATAGGCGGGGGATACTGAAAACATTGGTGGTGGAAGATGCGCACTGGTGGAGGGTTGGGTGTTACATTATTGTATGACTGAAACTCATACATGAAAGCTTTGTAACTGTATCTCATGGTGATTCAATAATAACCTACCTTGCCAATAAAAGCTACCAGGACCACCGAGAAGTACTCTGTCAGCCTAGAATGGATAAAACCACAAAAAGGTATTTATTTAAATATGGATAGTCTTAAAATTGAAAGCAATGCAATAATATATAAAAGATACAATGTTATACATATATTTTAATGCAAACAAAATTAGACTCCTCAAGCTCACATCTCAGTTTTATTATTCCTTTAAAAAAATGACAATACAGAGGGCTGGAGTAATAGTATAGTAGGTAAGGCTATTGCCTTGCACTGAGCCAACCCAAATTTCCTGGCATCCCAAATGTTGTTACTGCCATATGACAGAACCATTCTGAGCTCTGTCAGAAGTGACTCCTGAGTGCAGAGCCAGGAGAACCTCTGAGCATTGCCAGGTGTAGCCCCAAAACAGCCAACAAAAAAATGACAACATAGAAAAAAATTTGAAGATTTTTAAAATTATTCATTCATTCATTTATTTATTAATTTTTGTTTGGCGTGGCTAGTTACTGGGAGGGGCACATCCAGTTGTGCTCAAGGCTTACTCCTCTCAGGGACTACATGGGGTGCTGGGGATTGAACCAAGGTCAGACTTGCAAGGCAAACATTTTACTTGCTATGCTATCACTCTGGCCCTGACATCCATTCAACATATAAAAACAGTCAAACATATACATTTTTTGCCCTCCTCTTAAGGGTCTTGGCTGCTTCATATACTTCATATGAAATAGTACTGCAAAGTATAATTGAACTACAATAAGAACAAAAGGTTATCGTTAACTTTTGTATATTCAGTTTCTGACTACATAAGGAAGATCTTCTTTCCAGTAATCACAAAAGAGTTTCTGCTAAAGGAAAACTTTTAAAAATATCTCATAGATGTAAACAGTATTCCTATAAGTTAGTTGCCAAAGATTTCAAATATTTTATAGAAATAAGCAAAAACTCTACCATTTGACTAGCATTTCTTATATTTTCAATGAACTATAAATTCAAGGTATTCAGTATTGGGTATCTCTCATTTCTTCTTGTTGGAGATAAGTTCCCTCCTTCAAATAGACATAAAGCCTGTTGCAGGCTTTCATCCAACAATCTCCTGCTCTGGTAATAAAGGAGGTACTTCTAGGTTGTCTTCTTTGAAGTAAGTGCTGTTTCTGAGATGTGTATAAAAAGTGAATGGGGTTGGGAATGCAGCTCAATGGTAGAGCACATAACTTTCAGGTAAAAACCACAGGTTTGATCTCTGACATCAGAAAGAAAAAAAAAGAAAAAAAGAGAGCATACAGTTCATTAACATTGACTTTGATAGATTTCTCTTCTACAGAGAAAACATGAATGCTTTTTATTAAAACAAAGAAACCCTGCTTGAAAATATACCAGGCAAATTTAAAGTTAATATTTGTTACCATACTTTATTTCTTTTTGCTTTACTTCCTTAAATTTTGAGTACGAGTAATGTAACATCAAAAAGTTATGTGAAGTAAAACTGATCTCAGGAAAGAGTCAGGTATTCTAGAAAAATTTATTTGAAAAAAATAAAGATAAAACATTTTAAAAAATAATAAAATGGGGGGCTGAGAGATAGCACAATTGATAGAGCATTTGCCTTGCATGTGGTTGACCACAGTTCAATTTCCAACATCCCACATTGTGCCAAGACACTTGCTAGGAGAGATCACTGAACACCAGGGAGTAAGCCCTGAGCATCACAAGCTGTGGTCCAAAAGTCAAAAAATAAAATAGAATAATGAGGAAATGATTGGTGGGTGTTTTTGTGTGTGTGTGTGTGTGTGTGTGTGTGTGCATCACAACTGTAACATTTTGTTGTCTTCATGCATTCAGGGCTTTTGCACTTAGATTTTCTAAGTAATCAATGTTAAGCTTTCTAAAGAATGCCTAATTTCAATCAATATTTTTGAGCTTCGCTAGGAAAATTATCAACTTAATAATCAAACTGTTTATGTACTCTAAAAATCTGTAAAGAATAATTATGGTTCAATAAAATTTGCACTTGAAATTATAAACAAAATTATTATTTTAAAGAACTAGATCAAAAACTGTCAAAGAGCAGTAAAAACACCTTAAAAGAGCATATTTGTTTAGCTGAAAATAGAACCCTGCATGAGACTGCTTATAATCATTAAATCACTTCAGCTTCACTTAGTGCCTGTAGGCACATAAAAGATATGTCTCTTTCCCCCCCTCCTCTCTCTCTCTCTCTTTCTCTCTCTCCACATACATATATATATATATATTCTAGTTTTGTAATAAAGTTCCCACTAATAGCTTCTGTAAAAAAATCAATTTCAGTCACATATAGGAAACTTTAAATTAGACTATAAATCAAAGTAAAAATTTAAATATTAAAGAATTTTTATTTATTCAATTCTGAAAATCTCTATCATCAGCTATTCCTGTTTTGATATCTCTTTCAAATAGCAATGTATAAATAAGGCAAAGAATGTGAAAATATACAGGTTACTTTTATCATCTGTTTCTTAAAAAAGACAATAGTTATAGAGAAACTCAAGTAAGGACCAATTTGTTTTAGACCATGGTTTAGACACAAGGTAAATTCTGAATCTCATTCGATCTTAAATGAAAACTTACTTTAGTAAAATCAATGCTGAATCCTCCTTGACAAAATCCCTGTCCATCAGCATCAATATTTTCTAAAATAAAAAGATTGGAAATATACACAAACCCCAAAACAAATAAATAACATAAAATAAAACATGATAAAAACCTGTTATCACATAATTATAAAATAAGAAACTAATTTCTGGGAGTGTTTAACCACTCGGGCACTTAATTAGTTATTACCATAACACACTCTAAAAGAGTTAGTATGCATTTATCAGCACTAAATTCTTAGTAAGAAAAACAAAAAAAGATTAAAATATCTGGACAAGTTACTAAAGAAGAAGAACATCACGTAAGATAAGAGATCCTAAATTTGCTATTTCTAACCACAATTAAAGAAAAATTTTATATCATAGCCAACACAAGCCAAATAGATACATTATGTGTATATGATAAATTTATAAAATATCACTATCATTATATAAAGTATACTGACATTTTCTATTTCTTTCCATCACTAACATCATAAGACAGTGACAAATTATGATTCATATGTTCAAAAGTCAACATATAAAATTTCTATTTCTTACTATTACTACCATACAGTTGCTGGGTCTAATTTATGACAATGATCAAAAAGAAACATACAATCATAATATAAACATCTTCTACATATACTTTTTTTTGCCAACAGCAAAATATGCATAAAAAATACCATTCAGAAATGCAGAAGATAAGATAGGTCCTAACTTAATGTTCTGTGAAGAACAAAATATGAAACTATCCACCTAATGTGTTTAGTGCTGGGTCTAATAAAACTGTGTGCCCTTAAACATGACACTTTTAAGTACCTTTCAAATAAGATTCCATAGTTTTACTCTTCTGCAATCACCACCTCCCCCCTACCACTTATATTTGTAGTTTCCACAAATGTAGATGATTTCTGGACATTCAGTTAAATAATTTAAATTAACTTTAATTGTATATCCCATCTACAATAGAGATAAAAATGAATTGGAAGCCTCTCCATTGTTTAAAGAGTAAGAAGGAAAATTTTTTAAATGATAATTTAACAAGAAGTTGGTGGAGTCAATTTTATAATGTATATAAACACTATGCTACAACATCACTTTATTTGCCATTTAAATATAGGAGCCAAAAATATCTATTTACAGTCCTAAGAACAACTTCCAAGAACTTTTGTCAAATACTCCCATCAAAATTTTTGAACCCTTTTAAAAAACCTGGGAACTACTGAGATTAAACATTTACTATCTAAATTTAGAATATTTTAAGAAAATATTCTCAAGAGTGTAATCCTACCCTAATGTAAATTTTTCTAACCAAGAAAGAATGAGAAAATGTAGGGTTGGGGTTTCCAGAGTCTAGTGAATCATACTAAGGAATTCTGCTCTGACCTCAGGCCAGCATTTATTTCCTTTCTTCAAGATGCATGGGGGAGGGGCTGGAGTGATAGCATAACAGGTAGGGCGTTTGCCTTGCACACGGCCGACCCGGGTTCGATTCCCAGCATCCCATATGGTCCCCTGAGCAGCACCAGGGGTAATTCCTGAGCCAGGAGTGACCCCTGTGCATCGCCGGGTGTGACCCAAAAAGAAAAACAAAAAAGATGCATGAGGGAAACAATTTTAGGCTATTAATAAAGGCATCCTTAAATTTTTTTTTCATACTGTACAATTATCTGCTTTATTTGGTTTCCCAGAATGTCTAAATAGAAAACATGACTATCTTTTAAGGGTTTCCTAACAGGTACATATTAAACTAAATATTTATGTAAATTAAAATTTTTATGCTGACAATATACTATTTCAGTGAAGACTTTTATTTTATATGAATGATAAATATTATTTCTATGTATTAATTCTGATAATATTTATACTGTTAAGAAACTGCTGGGGGTCAGGTACACTAAAAGCATTTTCAGTGACATGATCGTCTTAACTCTTCAAAGTAATCCTTTGAGGGACATTATTATTATTTTTGATTACTGGTATTGGACTAAAGGCTTGTAAAAATGAACTTGACAACAATCAACTGGCTGGCAAATTAGAGAGCATGGACCAAAAGCCAGGCATGTTGATATCATTAGGCTACACTACCTCAATTAGCAATGCATTTTTAATTCCCTGGGAAACAATCAAAAGGAAGAAAAACTATTAGAATTATCATGGAGGAGGAAAAAGGTCTGTGTACAAATTATATTATCATCAGAAAGACAACAAACGTGCTCCGAACTTGAATTTGAAGGAATGTTAAGCAATGATTTGTGTTCAAGCACTGTTAGAACAGGAAGACATAATGGCATATTGTATAATATGAAGAATGTTCATAGACACTGTTATGAAAACCTGAAAGCAAACATAATCAACATAAAGTAAGTTTCTTTTCTTTTTTTTTTTTTTTTTTTTTTGCTTTTTTGGGTCACACCTGGCAATGCACAGGGGTTACTCCTGGCTTTGCACTCAGGAATTACCCCTAGCGGTGCTCAGAGGACCATATGGGATGCTGGGAATCAAACCCGGGTTGGCCACGTGCAAGGTAAATGCCCTACCCGCTGTGCTATTGCTCCAGCCCCCAGTTGTTTTTTTTAATAGACAGTGAAGTTCTGGTGTTCTCTCAGGTCATTTAAAACAAAACACAAAAACTTACAGCCAAAACAACAAAGTTATCACGAAGCATACAGCACAGCCCTACAAAGTGGCATTCCCATGGAAAATCAGTCACTAGGTTGCATGATTTGTTGAAGTAGGAAGAGATACAAAGCACTGACATTGTGTCTCTGAAATCTTTGTCCAAATCAATGTTTTACCAAAGACAAAACAAAGGCCAGATCTGGGTTAAGGGAATCACCCATAGTTACAAGCTAATTGCCAGTAGAAGCAAGACTATAATCTGCCTGTCAGATTCCCAGTTGTGACCATTTTTTAATCTCTGGGCAAGGGATTACTCAACTTTTGAACATGTAGGAAGATGACTATTTCAAAGGTCAAGCGGAAAAGCATGTACAATGATCAAAGGGAAGAAAAACTATATTAATTAGGAAGAAGAATCATCGACTTCATTTTTTTAAGGTTGTTCTCTGCTTTTTCTAAGATTTGAGGTCCTATAGTTTAGATCTGTTATCAGCTAACTTTTTCTATGAAAGGCCAGATAGTAAATATCATTTGCTTAAAATTATTTTATTTGCGTTCTGTTTGGGAGAGACAAACCTGGAGAAGCCCAGGAGCTATTCCTGACTCTGGTCAGAAGTGACCCCTGGCACACTTCAGCAGAACAAATGCAGAGCTGGGTTGGAATTGGGGTCAGCTTACTTTATGAACTATTTCTCTGGCCCCTTAACATTTTTTTAATTGCCATTTAATTGCTTTTAATTAACGATTTCTCTTCCCTAACATATCTTTTAAAAAGGAGTTAAAAATAGTATTAAAATTTATGGTTTTGAAAAAAAATTATGTGCAGTATTAAAAGTACTGCACCTTCACCACATTCACCAAAGTGTCCAAGATGCTCCAGAACCCATTCTTTAAAATTTGGGGCATAAAAACTACATGGTCTGTGGCAACTACTCATTTTAAAAATAGTATGTAAACAAATGGCATGGTTATATTTGTAATTAGCAATTGTAAGTATGCTATAAATATAATATGTATTACATATTATAATATATAAACAAATGGTAGGGTCCTATTTGTAATATATATACATATACATAAAATAAAACTATATACATATAAAATAAAAACAGGTTCACAAGTCATCCTCACTGACAAGATTTGAGTATGTTAGGAAAGATGGTTAATATAATTTCACAATTTCTCTACCAAAATTAAATAAGAAAAGTGTTTTATAACAGAATAATCTTTCAAATACTGTGGTAATCCTTTAAATATATTGAGGGGGTCAAAGAGATAGTATTCTTGCCTTGTACCCATCTGATACCAGTTTAAGCCCTGGTACCACATACTGTTCCCCAAGCACTACAAGAAGTAAACCCTGAGCACTGCCATGTGTGGTCCCCAAATTTTAATAACAATAATAATAAATACATATTAAGATAAGAACTGGCCATTACTACAAAGACTAAGCAAAAAAAAAATTACTTGTCTAACATGGCAGTATACCCACAAATAACAAGTATTAGAATGCTTAGTCTTTAGAAGCAATGATTCAAACCTCTACTTATGAAAGCAAATAAATGTGCTCTTTGCAGAAAAGCTGTGCTTAATACAGACGGAGTTAAGGTGGGGAACATTTTCTAATTTCTATAATATAGTGTGTGGAAAGATCCCTTTGGAATAAGAAAGACCTAGGTTTTTCTTATTCCAATAATAAGAAAAATGTTCCCCACCTTATGAGATTACTTATAAGCACAAGATGTAGAAAAAAAAACTGAACCTCAGGTCCCACATATAAAGGTTATAAGAGTGATTTTGTGTGTGTGTTTGTATGTCCATCACATAAATAAAGATTTACAAGCCTGGGGCATAAGAATTATCTTCTCACAATAGGACCAATTTGCAATATAGAAATAAAAAACACAAACAGTCTTCATGTGTTCATGTGTTCCCCTCACAGAGATAATACTACATTCAAAATGCAAACATAGAGCTGGTGAGAGAGAAGGCATCAAGCACTGAGAATACAGCTGCCAATTTGCATTGATCCCGTACTTGGTGGCCTGTACGAGCAAACCATGAGGTTCTGGGATATATCATTGTTGTCTAAGAAATAAGAATTTAATAAAATTATTTGTGGTTTAACTACTTAGAATTTTGAGGACTGAGTAATTCCTACAAGTTGGTATCACATGACACCGAACTTGGAAAAAATAATCTAATCATGAAAGTGTTACAAGTTGGACTGATGTAGTTACTAATTCTCTATGTTCCATAAACTGATGACCAGTGGAATATAAAATGCAATGATCTAGAGCTGGGAGGTGGCTCGGCAGAACACATGCCTCATATATGTGAGGTCCTAAGTGTGAGCCCTGGCACCACACTGGAAAACAAAACAAAACAAAACTTTAAAAAGTGTTTCAGGTATAAAGGTATAAAATAACACTCTGTATTTCAGTGAGTTCTTCTGAGACCTCTGAAATAAAGCGGCTCTGGAGTGGTGAGCAATTCAGCAAAGGCGTGCAGGAAAAAGGATTCAAAACTACAAGGTGGAAAGAAGATAGAGTGAAGATCATAGTGAAAATTTTAAGTATTCCAAAGAACAAAAATAACCAGTGTTGGCATGGAAAAGAGACTCTTATTCATTGCTGGGGGGAATGCAACTGGCCCAGCCCTTTTGGAAAACACTACTGACTTCTCAAAACACTAGAATCAAGCTTTCAAATAACACAGCAATTCCATTCCTCATCATATACCCCAAGGACCCAAAAACTCTATTCAGAAAAGACATTTGCACGCCTCCGTTCATTGCAACACTATTCACAACAGCCAAATCTGAAAACAACCCAAGTGTCTTAAGAACAGATGACTGGATAAAGAAATTACGGTACATATACACGATGGAATACTACTTGGCTTTAAGAATGATGAAATCATGCAATTTGCCACTATGTGGATGTATCTGGAGATTATTACGTGGAGTGAAATTAAGTCAGAAGGAAAGGGACAGACGCAGAATGACCTCTCTCATAAGGGTACTATAAAGAAATAAAATAGGGGTATAACAAAAGCAACAGAAACCGAGAACTCATATTTAGTATAAAGCTTACGACTGAGGAGTGAAGGAGGGATGTAGGATGGGTAGGGGCAGTTCTGGGATAATGGGGGAAGGAAGTGGAGACTCTAGTGGAGGGTGTGGTGCTAGAAAGTGCTGTGCATGAAACCCTATTGTTAAGAGTATTGTAAACCATGGTGCCTAAAATAAATTATAAAAAAAAATTAAGTGTTCAAAATCACCTTTAGGGGCCGGAGCGATAGCACAGCGGGTAGGGCGTTTGCCTTGCACGTGGCCGACCCGGGTTCGATCCCCGGCATCCCATATGGTCCCCCAAGCACCGCCAGGAGTAATTCCTGAGTGCAAAGCCAGGAGTAACCCCTGAGCATCGCTGGGTGTGACCCAAAAAGCAAAAAAAAAAAAAAAAAAAAAAAACCAAAATCACCTTTATGCAAAATGGTAACTTCTCACCTTTATGTAAAATATTAATTTTACACAAATTAATGTAAAAATTACACTAAAATTTGATGACAGATTTAAAATAGGGACATTCAGACCCAGTCCCCTAAGCTTACAGTTTGATCTTGCTATATAAACTCTTGCTCTTTTCAACATCATTATCAATATGAAGCTATGTTCCTGAAACCTTGGAAGCCATCAGAATTTCCTTGTAAAATTAATTAAAAATACAAGCTAGACCAATCTAGACTTAGTGATCTTTTATCTTAAGTTGCGGGGGGCCTGATATGTCTGCTGAGTAGCTCAATGGGACATTTTTATGTAGAATGACTAAAATGTCAGGTTTTCAAATTGCATATTAATCATTATTAACCAAAAAAAACAAAAATGTGTTCTTCACGATAAAGGTAAGTGTGTTGACTATACATTCATAATTTCTTCACATTAACAGGATTTTTATTTTGCTACCATCATGTATCACATCACTATGCCTATAAATTTTAACACACATGCAAACTTATAACAAACTAGACTCGCTATCCCCATCTTAAAATATGATACAACTTCCTATACATACTTGATCTGCATGGAGCGTACTCAACAGTCTTTTCCCCGTCCTGAAGAAAGCAGGTTCCAACAGGCTCTCTCTCCTGCTTCATTTCTGTTCTCCAGTGGTACAATGGAGCACAGGCCTGAAATCAAAAAAATATAGTATGTGACATAAAAATTCTCTCAGCATTTTCAGACCAGCTATTCATCCATGTTCTAGCATTACTGAAATATAATTAAATATAGCCTAGACCTTGAATCATCACAATAATGAATGAAGATTTTTTTTAAATTTTTAATTCTGGGGGATTAGGACCAAAACCCCGCAGTGCTCAGGGGCCACTTCCAACTGTGTACTCAGGGGATTGGCCCTGGCAGTGCTCGGGGGACCATGTGCGATGCTAGAAATCTAACCTAGGAATTGAGCTTGGTGTCAGTTTCTTGACCTTAATCCACAGACTATCCAGCACTTTTCTTATATTCCTCCAGAGGCCATATCTATAGTCTGTAATTTTTCTTCCAAAGAAGTTAGCAAAATTATTGTTTTGGGTTCTCTCTCAGTTTCTCTTCCTCTCTCTCTTCCCCAAACCCCCTTTAGTAAAAGAGCTATACTTAGAAAAAGCACTTTAACCAAACACACGTGTGCACAGTATATCCTTAAATTATAAAGCAAATAATTTTTTAATACCAGAGCAAAAGAATTTTCAATGTTTCTTTTCCAAATAAACTATAACTTTTTGTTTCAAAATTATGATCTTGATTCCATGTATAAGTAGTGAAAATGCATATTTTAACAATATAGTCACTGTATCACTGTCACTGTCATCCCATTGCTTATTGATTTGCTCAAGTGGGAACCAGTAACGTCTCCATTGTGAGATTTCTTGTTACAGTTTTTGGCATACCTAATATGCCACGGGTAGCTTGCCAAGCTCTGCCGTGCAGGCAAGATACTCTTGGTAGCTTGCCAGGCTCTCTGAGAGGGGCAGAGATATCGACCCTGGGTCGGCTACATGCGAGGCAAATGCCCTACCGCAGTGCTATCGCTCCTATATAAAAAGTCTAACAATTTATTTTTCTGGCAAAAGTTCATGGATTTTCTATAGTTTTTGAAATAAAACATTGCCACACAGACTTTAGGCATTAATTGAGTTATTTTAAATTTGCAATAAAAATACAGAAAGCAGACAATCACTATTTTTTTACATGTTCATGATGTTCCAGAATAGGTTATTATTTATATTTTCTTAAAAAAAATCCTTTATTTAAATTTTTGTGTTTGGGGCATTCAGTATTTTTATTGGGAAGGTATGGCTGGAGTAGTTTTTTTTTACCGGGATGGCAGCTTTGGGGTATGGATGTAACTGCCAAGGCTTCTGGAAGTACGGTGAAGTGGGGGAAGGTAGCCCATCCCGTCCTAGAGAAAGCCTGGAGAATTCAGTTACAAACCCCATATACCCGAATTTTTGGCAGATTATACCTCCCTGAGGTCCGACCTGAGATGATGGAGTCTGGCCAGGGATATGGAGGCAATTTTGGATTGTGGAAGGAAGCAGCTGCCAAAGGGGCTCTGCTTGGGCAGACATCAGGCTGCCCGCTCTCTCCAATTTACCCTGGTCTGTTCACCCTTTCCTGGGTTCGAGATTAACGACAGCTTCTGATCTTTTTTGAGATTTATTTATGGGTCTCTGAAGCAAGGATGATAAAATGAGCTTGTATAGCTGGGCCAGAGACAGTTTGTGGGTATGACTCCTACATATCTACCTTATGGCTGTTTAATTTCTTGGGCAACTTGGTTCCAAGTTGTTGGGAGTCCGACTAGAAACACAGTGGCAATTTTGGGGTATCAGAAGGCAAAAGGCACCATCAGGCTGCTGATGCATTCACCCCACAGGTACAGGTTGAGCTGCTGATAGCACCACACCCCTGATTATTTATACTTTCTGCTTAGACCTGCTTCTTTGCACCAATATCTGCCTTGAGTGTCAAAACACCTTGGTTCACTTGGAGAATGGATTGTAGATGGGCAAGAGCATAAGCAGAGAAATAAGAACAAACTATTGCCCCTGATAAGTACCGATGGTTACTTGATATGGGATAGAAACTGCAGATGATGACTTACTGATGGACACAGAGTGTATTCTAGAGGCAAAACTGACAGGGCTCACTATGGATGAAATAAATGTGTTATAGTCCTAAGTAAATTAGAAAGGCTTGAATGTAAATATTTATTTTCTTCTTTTTATAAGAGTTTCCCAAATAAAAATATCAAATGGGTAGCTTAGAAGTAGGATAGGACTTTAATGATCCAAAGAAAATTCAGAGAAAGAGAAACCATACTTCACCCTGTTTTTGTTTGTTTGTTTGTTTTTGCAAATAAAAAAAAGTTTCACATAAAATGGTCTCACCCCACTATTTTCTAGAAAATAAAAAGATGTCTAGATTAAGACATAGAGACTGCACTTACAGCCAGGCAGCAGGATGGGATTAGCAGAGTGAAAGGTCTTAGGAAAACAAGAGGTTCAGAACAGAGCTCAGAGAGACCCTAACACTTAGAAACCAGCAGAAGAACAAATCAGTGGGATTGCAAGGGCCCAGCTCCGGGGTCCTGTGGCCAAGCACCTGCCGTACATGCATAAGACTGTAAACACAGTGCCACACCACCAAAGGCACATCTGTCACTGCCACAGGGATTCCTGGTGCTACAAAGGCGTGACTGCTGCTGAGCACCAAGAGATGCTGGAAACCACCACAACCACAACAAAAGGAAGAGAAGTGAGAAAAATGAAAGAGAAATAATTAAATGTTTCTTGGGGGGTGCACACCTGGCAGTGCTTGGGGCTTCCTCTGGGCTCTGTAGTAAGGGTCACTCCTGGTGGGCTTGCAAAATTTATGGGATGGTAGGGAATAGACCTGGTTCAGACATGTGTAAAGTAGGCACCCTGCTTGCTCTACTACCTCTCCATCCATAAAATTATTTTTAACTTAAAAAAAATACACACTCACACAAAAGAAAGAACAGGAAAGCATCTCTGATGTCAAGAGGACAAAGTGTTTCAAAAAAATGAGTTACACCTCACTATGCTGAACTGTGTGGGAGATTAAGAAAAATAAGAGAGGAAACAATGAATTTTAGTAAAGTGAGAGGCAAGTACTTAACAGGAGTAACTAGAAAGGAAATGTAAAGGGAAGAAATAGAAGATGTCCTCATCAACTCATCAAAAATATTTGCTAAAAGTAGTTGAGAAATAAAGGAATGGGGCCATAGTTGAGGGGGAAATTGGTTAAAAAGAGAATGTACTTTTCAAAACATGGAGGCTTTTGGTTCATTAAAGGGTGCACTGTCACTTAAACCTGGCTGGACAGAGCAAAGTGATGAGCATGAGGATGGGGTAGAATGGAGAAATGGACAACGTGGGAGGAAAGCAAAGACAAGGAGCATGAGATAGTATTCTTAGGTGCCTTGGCCTCTGACAAAAACTATAATACCCCATCCTACTTGGTGCCTTTGGGCACACAGTACTTTGCTCTCAAATTTCAAATGTGAAATTTTCTGCATCATATATCACTGTATCACTGTCATCCTGTTGATCATCGATTTGTGCAGCCGGTGCCAGAAATATCTCCATTCATCCCTGTCACGTGCTAGTGTAGCCCGATGGCTTATTGGGGGCTCTTTCAGGATCAGGGGAATGAGGACCATCCTTGTTACTGTTTTTGGCATATCGAGTATGCCATGGGTAGCTTGTCAGGCCCTGCCATGGCGTCACATATAAATGAACTAAATTCACCATGAGTAAATATTCACAATTCAAGGCTGGGGATGTGGCCCAGTGGTAGAGCCTCTTATGTGTGAGGCCCTGAGTACCATCTGAGGTAGTGGAAAAAAAAATAGAAGAATGTAAGAAATATAAGAAAGAAAGGGAAAAAAAATACTTACTAAAATTTTATCCTGCTTTGACCTCACAGATGCGCCAAACCACTGGTGAGATTTAAACTCCACTGGGTCATCCTTAGCAAAATCTCTATTGCCTTAAAAAAAAAAAAAAGGAGGGGTGAAAAGAAAAAGATATATTTTTAGTATGGCATAATTTATTTCAGTTCCAATAGGTTCTGTTTAGTCCACTACTACACTGCACATTTTTTTCATATGCTATATATGCATTAACACATTTCAAGTAATCAGAAAAATAAAATGTAAAGTGACTTAAGTCTCAGACCTGTACTTCTCATCCATTACCATACTGCACACACAAAAAACATAATAGGTAAACATTTATAGTTATCAAATTAAAAGATAATTGTTAAACAAAAGAATAATTGCCTACTTACTCCTGAAAGTCCTTTATGTGGCATAAAGATATGTTTGAAAACAAGATTATGAAACAACTTTGCAGGACATCAAAAGTAAAGGTAAGAGACTAATACAATGTAACAGAAATTAAAGCCCAGGCTACATGAGTTGACTGACAGATAAAAGTATTACATTAGACATATAATATGCAAATACTTATTTTTCAGCCTACATTATTGAGAAATTTATCCCAACATACTCATATAAAAAACTGTAGAATGAAAGTAGAGAACTTTTTTTGATGGAAAAGATCTTGATCTGTCAATTTCCAAAACAATGTGGAAACCCGCATGTTTTTGCAAGGAGAAACTTTTAAAAATCTAATTTGTTCCTCTTGAAATCCACAGTCATTCTTTAAAAACATATTTCAGTAGCTATTTAGGACAAATTCAATAGACATTATTTTTAGGAAAGGCATTTTATACAATAAATGTCACCAAAGGAGTTGGCTGAATATGGTCCCTAAATCTCACCCTGGGCTGGAGCAAGAGTACAGCGGGTAGGGCATCTGCCTTGCACGCAGCCGACCCGGGTTTGATTCCTCCACCCCTCTTGGAGAGCCTGGCAAGCTACCGAGAGTATCTCGCCCACATGGTAGAGCCTGGCAAGCTCCCCATGACGTATTCGATATGCCAAAAACAGTAAAAAGGCTCACAATAGAGACATTACTGGTGCCCGCTCGAGCAAATCAATGAGCAATGGGATGACAGTGATACACTGAAATCTCACCCTTCACGGGGAATATTTATGGTTTAGTCAGTTCTATTCTGCAGATTTAAGATCAACTGTAGAGTTACAAATACTCTATAAGAACTTCAAAATATTGGGTGTTTTCTAGTCAAGATGAAGGATGCATCATTGTTCACTGTGCTTTTACTGTAGCTTTTTTATTGTTTTGAAAAATATTTGTTTAATGTGTCTTTCTCCAAGGCCTCTCTTCATCTGTAGTCTAAACACCACTGTTCTTTGTCAGTGGTTACAAAGACACCTTTATATAAGAAAGTGGAAGGAGGAAGAAGAAATAGAGTAGCTAGCATATGCCCATCTCCATGAAAACCAGTCTTAAGCAGTCAGCTTGTTTCTGAAGTCTTTGTTGGCCAAGCTGCCCCTATCAGACACAAAAATACCAGTGATGGTGCACCAATTGTTCATAGACTCTCATATGTTTCCAATTCTCCCACAAATAGGTGAGTGTTTGGTACAACAAGAAGTGGCAAAGGTTGCATCCAGTCAATCAGTTAAGAATAAATACTACTCAGCTATAAAAGAAGGTGAAATCATGAAATCTGCCACCATGCAGATGGAAGTAGGGAGTATCCTGCTGAATGATGTCAGTCAGAAAGAGAAGGACAAATAAGGAATGATCTCTCTTATCCATGGGATATAAAGAAACATTTTAAGGGAACAAAAATGGTCAAAGGCAACAAAACCAGAGAACTGGATTATGGAACTGAGCTTTTGGAGGGATGTCATGGAGTAGGAGTAGGGAGAAGTAGTACTAGTAGTAGTAATAGTAGTAATAATAGTAGGTGGAGTAGGGAGTGGCAGAATGGGAACGGAGACAATGGTTGAACAAAGTGGACATTCTGGTGGAGGGTGGAAAGATGTGCATGAAACCCCATCATGCACTTGTCAATCACAGTGCCTCAAACAAAGTAAGAGTGTGGAACTACAGGAAGCTCAGTGATAGCACACTTGCTTTATATGATGAAGTCCTGGGTTTGATCTCCTACACACACACACACACACACACACACACACACACACACACACACACACAAAGAAATTAAAGAGAGGGGAAAGAGAGAGGGAAAGAAAAGAGCAAAAATAAGTTTACTAAGCAAAAAAGCAATAAAATTTTAAAAAATCAAAACACAATGTTAATTTCACAAAATTAGAAAAATATTATTTTTTAAAGTGTGGTGAAGACATGGAATAAAGGGAATCTTTAAGATTAACCCTAATATTCATTGCATTATTCACAACAGCCAAAATCTGGAAACAACCCAAGTGCCAGGAACAGACGACTTGGAATACCACTTGCCTGAAAGAAAAGATGAAGGCATGCAATTTACTGCTATGTGGATTGATCCACAGAGTATCACAGCGAGTTAAGTTAGTCAGAGGAAGAGGGACAGATACAGAATGAACTGTCTCATAGATGGTATATAAAGAAACATAGTAAGGAAATAACAAAGGCCCAAAGATAAGAACATGAAAAGTAGTCTTCAGTAGGAAACTTGCCACTGGAGGGTTAGTTGAGGGGGGGCGGGGGAGGCAGAGTAAAGGATAGAACAGGGAGGGGAAATTTATGAAAATGGTGAAGGGAAGTGGTCACCCTGGATAAGGCAGGGGTGATGAAAGGAGGTAAATTATTACACATGGTACCCTACAGTAGTAGTACTGGAAAAGACAGGGCCTAAAAGGGGTTAAAAATACACCTGCCAAAGAAGCAAGCTGGGAGGTAGAGGAAAACTGGGGACACTGGTGGAGGGAAATGACCACTGGTGAAGGGACTAGTCTTAGAACACTGTACGCTGAAAACTCAATCTTGAACAACTTTGATATTCACAGTGGCTCAAAAAAAAATAAAAACCAACAAAACTCTAACACGCTTTTAGTGGGAATACAACTTGGTGTGCTATAAAGGAAAAAGAGTAGGGATATTACTCAAGAAATTAAACAGATTGATTGCATGATCTTTAGTCTTAGAAATTGCAACAGTAAAAAAGGTAGTTTCATTCAATACTTGTGGAGATTTTCTTTTTCTCATAATGAAACAAGGTTGAATAGTTTGTCAGTATTGGTACATTCATTCAAGACCTGAAGAACACACAATGGCATATTATTTTCCCTTTAAAAGGGGAGGAAGGAAGGCAGAGAGATAGAATAGAGGTCATTGTGCTTGCCTTCTCTGGGGCCAATCTTGGTTCAATTCCTGGCACCATATAATGTTCCTGGAGCACCACCAGGAGTGATATCTGAGCACAGAGCCAGGAGTAATCCCTGAGGACATATAAGTGTTGCTCCAATGGTTGGAAGCTTGCCATAAGTGTGTGTGTGTGGGGAGGTGGGGCAAAGGGCAGTTAGGATGGAGAAGGAATCAGTACGACTAGAACAATTAGAATGATCACACTGGACAAGAACTTAGTGTGGAAGAGTCACTGTCACTGTCACTGTCATCCCGTTGCTCATCGATTTGTTCAAGCGGGCACACCAGTAACATCTCTCATTGAGAGACTTATAGTTACTGTTTTTGGCATATCCAATATGCACGGGTAGCTTGCCAGGCTCTGCCGCGTGGGCTTGATACTCTCGGTAGCTTGCTGGCTCTCCGAGAGAGGCGGAGGAATCAAACCCGGGTCGGCCACGCGAAAGACGAACACCCAACCGCTGTGCTATCGCTCCAGCCCAATGGGGAAAGGTAAAGAGATAAATATGGTAACCTTTCAGTATCTGTATTGCAAACTATAATGTCCAAAAGGAGGGGGGGGCAAAAAGCATCTGCCAAGGGGGGCGGGCTGTGGGCCGGTGGAAGACAGAGCAGGATGGAAATTGGGGACATTGATGGTAGGAATGAATACCAGTGAAGGATTGGATGGTGGAGCATTATATAGCTGAAACCCAATCATGATAAACTTGTATATGTGTATCTCACTGTGATTTCAATAAAAAAAATTTTTTTAAAGAGGGAGGGGGAGGTTAGACAGTCGTGAGATTAGTAGAGATGCACCCCAGCTCAATCTCTAGCACTGGATGGCCCCAAGCATCAACCTGGATAGCCTTGGAGACCCCAAGAATGACCAGATGTGGGTCTGTAGGTCCCCAGTACCTCAGAGTACAAGCAGAACCACTTTCTTTTGTCTTTAATATTGAGCTCTCCAGCCCAGTTGATTGAGCATACTTGGGAGGTCCAGCCCACAAAAAAATAAATAAGATAATTTGTTGTTTTGTTTAGGCACCAAAAAGTTGATTAACCACATTTCCTCCTCTTTTAACATCATGAGCCTTAGAAACGAACTGAAATGCTTTTTTGCCCCAGGAATCATGTCTCACAGTGGCAGCAAACCGTCACCTGCCCTTTCCTCGAGTGGGCCCTTCAATCTCAGGCAGTCACTGTGGGCCTGGCTGGTCCTAAGTCGTATATTCTAACCCCTGTAAAATAGGAACTCAAAAGTGCCAACCTCATTGCTCTGAGGTTTAAGAGAATGCCCAGCACTAAGCCAGGCTCTCAGGAGCATGAAAACTAACAGTTCCTCCCCGCTTCTGTCATGGGCTGAGAAACCAGCGAACTTGTAAACTGAGAACATGGGGATAAAGTCCACTGGCCAGGTGAGAGACCGGGAAGTAGAGCACACAGGCTCTATAACCAGACTTGCCAACTTCTGGTCTGAGGAAGGAATGACCAAGTGAGTAGTTCCAAGATCCCTGAGCTCATGGCCCCCTCTGGGCATCTCCCTTGTCCCCTCGATGCAACCAGGGCTTGAGAAGGGCTTCTCGTTTCCCCCGACACACTAGGAACGGTATGAGGGATGCAGCAGAGGCCAAACACAGGGTAACCAGCCACAGGGAGACATGAACTAACTCTTTGCAAAGTTGGTGCCATTTGCTCTTGGGGAGAGGCGGGACCTGGGCAAGGACAGCAGCTGGAAGGCCGAGATGGGCCTGGCTTTCAATAGCGGTAATGATCGGGCTTGAAGGGGCCGTCGCGGGATGTGCCCAGGTACTAGAACTGTTTCTCAGTCACCTTGGTCAGCTTCACATTCAGCTTGCCCAGATGGGCTTCAGCCATGGCTTCATCCTGCTTCTTAGGCAGGAAGTAGACCCCCATAGGGTACTTGTTCTCATGGGTCCACAACTCGATCTGCGCCAGCACCTGGTTGGTGAAGGAGTTGCTCATCACGAAGCTGGGGTGAACCATGGCACAGCCCAGGTTGACCAGTCGGCCCTCGGCCAGCAGGATGATGCGGCGCCCACTCTTTAGCACGTAGCGGTCCACCTGGGGCTTGATGTTGACCTTCTGCACACAGTTCTCTTCCAGCCACTTGACATTGATCTCCACATCGAAGTGGCCAATGTTACATACAATGGCATCATCCTGCATCTGCTCAAAGTGCTGGCTCAGGATGATGTCCATGCAGCCCGTGGTAGTCACAAAGATGTTGCCCTCCTTGCAGGCCTCATCCATGATGGTTACCACATAGCTCTCCATGGCGGCCTGCAGGGCATTGATGGGGTCAATCTCGGTGATGATGACTCGGGCGCTGAAACCCCACAGGGCCTGTGCACAGCCCTTGCCCACATCCCCGTAGCCTGCCACCACTGTCACCTTGCCTGCAATCATCACGTCCATGGCCCACTTGATGCCATCAATGAGCGACTCCCGGCAGCCACAGAAGTTGTCAAATTTGCTCTTGGTGACTGAGTCATTGACGTTGATGGAAGGCACCTTCAGGATGCCATTTGCATTCATCTTGTACAGGTTGTGGGCACCAGTGGTGGTTTCCTCAGAGATGCCCCGGATGCCAGACAGGAGCTGAGGGTACTTGGTGTGGATGAGGTTGGTGAGGTCACCACCATCATCCAGAATCATGTTAAGGGGCCCGTCCTTGAAGTACAGGGTCTGCTCGATGCACCACAGGTACTCCTCATCCGTTTCCCCCTTCCAGGCATATACGGGAATACCAGCTTTGGCAACAGCAGCTGCTGCGTGACCCTGGCATCTCATTCTCCAGATGTCCAGGGCCTTGCGTCCCCAGGAAGCCAGGCTGATGTCAGCGACTTTGTAGGGCAGTTTTTCCGATATTGCCGGTAGAACTTCCGCATGCAGTGGTGGACACAGGCGAAGGACAGGAATGGGGTGAATGGCACAGGGCAGGCAAGATAATTTTTTTTAAAATTTTTTATTAGTGAATCACCATGAGGTACAGTTACAAACTTATGAACTTTCATGTTTGCATTTTGTTTACATCCCTCCACCAGGGCCCATTCTCCTCCACCAATGTTCCCAGTATCCCTCCCACCACCCCCACCCCAACCCCCAAATAAGATAATTTTTTAAGAATGCTTTCATATTAAAAATTGAAGGAAATGTTGTTATTTGTAGACATGATAAGATAAGGAGGACATAATGTACGGAAATAAACTAGCCGTGAAACAACAGATATTTCATTATACTATTTAAACCTAAGATATAAAATAGTCAATTCATTATAAAATAAAAAAGAAACATGGCTGGAGAATCATAGCAAGAAAGGCACTTTGCATGCAGTGGACCTAAGTCCTATTCTCAGCAGTGTTTATGGTCCCCCAAGCTAAACCGGGTGTGATCCCTGAGCAGAGCCCTGAGTGATCCCTTAGTGATCCCTGAGTAAAAGAGTCCTGAGTGATCCCTGAGCAATCACCTTTTATCTGCAAATCTTTTATATACAAACCCTGAGTGAAGAGTCCAAAGTAAGCCCAGAGTTCTGCTGGATATGGCCCACCCCCAACCCCTTACACCACCCCCTAGCCCCTCTCCACACACACACACCTGCCGCCATACAAAAGAACAGGAATGAGTTACCTATGTTTTCCCTCACTCTTTCTCAAAACTGAGATTATATGGTGGAATTTCTTTTTTTTTTTTTTTTTGCTTTTTGGGTCACACCCAGCGATGCTCAGGGGTTACTCCTGGCTTTGCACTCAGGAATTACTCCTGGCGGTGCTTGGGGGACCATATGGGATGCCGGGGATCGAACCCGGGTCGGCCGCGTGCAAGGCAAACGCCCTACCCGCTGTGCTATCACTCCGGCCCCAATGGTGGAATTTCTTGATGGATGTAGACTTAGTTCAAGTTTCTGAATCACCAAAAACAGCCAAATCACCTACATTAGGTGACAACATGATGAAATCATCTTTTTTGTTGTTGGTTTTCAGTTCTGGGGCCACAGCTGGTAAAGCTCAGGGTTAACTCCTGACTCAGAGCTTAGAGATCACTCCTGGTCGTGCTCAGGGGACCATATGGGGTGATGAGTATCAACCTATATAATGGTGATGAGTATAGCCTATGTAATAGGCTACCATTTAAATAGCTGCATTTTTATCAGACCTCAAAGATATTCCTATTTTCATATGTAAGTATTACTTTCTCCTTTTAAAAAAGTCATGTTCATTAAGAGTAAGTCATGCTCATTCGTAAAGTCTTGCAGGTCTTTGTACTCAAGACCTTCCTACCTGGAAAACTACATTCCTTCTATTCTTGATTCCAAACCTCCCTAAGAATTCAGTATTAGCTGTCAATTCATGCACATGGTACTCGGGGTGAGATAGTGTGCTCTGAAGGAAACTTCCAACACAAGAGACAATCATGCAACAAGCACTCACAGGGAGGGGTGGCCAAGAAATGTGTCATTAGTTATGGTATGAGTGGGGCAGAGTACATGGGAGGGAAAGCTTTCTGGGCCCAAAATAGCTCTTGTGCAAACAGATTAAAAAATAACACTTCTGAGATCCTGTAGAAAACTGAGTTGTTCACTCTAAGAATGGTGAGTACAATGCCCAAAAGGAGGGGGGGGGAGGGGAGAGAGGGGGTGGAGAGAGAGAGAGAGAGAGAGAAGAAAAGCACCTGCAGTAGAGACAAGCAGGGGGTGGTGATGGGTGGGAATCTGGGGACACTGGTGGAGGGATGGGTGTTGGAACACTGTATGACTGAAACAATCATGAACAGCTTCGTAAGTGTCAATCTCACAGTGATTCAGTAAAAAAGTAAAAAGAAAAAAATAAGAATGGTGAGGAGGGAAATGATTTTCAAGAACCTTTAGGGCATGCTAGGGGTAGGTGTCACAGAGTTTTAGTTTGCCTTCTAAACTAAGCAACTTTTTTGTAATTGCATTTCTGAAAGACTACAAAGAAAGTTTCTCTTTATGAAAAGGTACCCACTCTTTCCAGCCACTTTGAGAATCTATCTCTATCACCCGAGCTTTTCTGGTAAATGGACTCCAAATTTGTACACAGGGACGGAACACTGCTGAGTACTGTCAAGCACTCTAACTTGCTGCCACCGTGTTCTATTTATTTCCTGTTTTCAACAGCGCACTGGAAACCTCCTCATATGATGAGTACTATCTGCCTCTGTGGGCATCAAGTCCTTCTGAAGCTTGATGTCATATTATCATAGAAAATAACTGCCATAGAAATAATTGTCACAGAAAATAAGAATATACTTCATGTATTTTTCTTTTGCTTTTATTTTGATCACCAAGACACTAAAATCCACAATCTTCTCAGATGGCAAGAATTTACCAGTGATAGTTAATAAGAAAAAAAGAACACCAGTCAAAGGGAAAAAAAAAACAGCCTACCTGGCTCTTTTTCATAAATATACATAAAAAATAAATATATATATATATATTTGAACCAAACATAATATATATATAAAAACCTGGAAGTTAAAATAGTTATGTCCCAAAACAAGTCTTGTCTTGTGACTAAAGTTACTTTCCAATTATAAAGTTTTAAATACATATGAATATATTTAATGATATTTATATCACTGTCACTGTCATCCCATTGTTAATCGATTTACTCGAGCGGGTGCCAGTAATGTCTCCATTCCTCCCAGGCTTGAGATTTTTTAAGAAATGTTTTATTAGTGAATCACCATGAGGTACAGTTACAAACTTATGAGCTTTTATGTTTGCATTTCAGCCATACAGTGATCGTTTATATCCCTCCACCAGTGCCCATTCTCCTCCACCAATATTCCCAGTATCCCTCCCCACCATTCCCATCCCAACCCCCACCATCCCCACCCTGCCTCTGCGGCAGGGCATTCCCTTTTGTTTTCTCTCCTTTGGGGTGTTGTAGTTTGCAATAGAGGTATTGAGTGGCCAGCACATATGTTCGGTCTATAGTCTACTTTCGTCATGCATCTTTCAACCCTAATGGGTCCTCCCAATATCCTCTACTAGGTGTTCCCTTCTCTATCTCAAATGCCTTTTCCCCTAGCACGTGAAGCCAGTTTCCAAGCTGTGGGACCGAACTCCTGGTTCTTATCTCTACTACTTATGGGTGTTAGTATCCCATTCTGTTACTTTATATTCCACAGATGAGTGCAATCTTTCTATGTCTGTCTCTCCCTTTCTGACTCATTTCACTCAACATGATACTTTCCATGTTGATCCTCTTCTATGCAAATTTCATGACTTCATCTTTTCTAACAGATGCATAGTATTCCATTGTGTAGATGTACCAAAGTTTCTTTAACCAGTCATCTGTTTTTGGGCACTCCATGTTTTCCAGATTTTAGCTATTGTAAATAGTGCTGCAATGAACACACAAATGCAGATGTCATTTCTAATATACCTTTTTACCTCTCGAGGATATATTACCAGGAGTGGTATTGCTGGATCAAATGGAAGCTCAATTTCTAATTTTTTGAGAACCCCAGCCCTGAAATTTTAGCAGCCTCTCCATACTCATCTTTCCCAATGATTGGCAGCTCATTTCAGGGTCAGGGGAATTAGACCTGTTATTGTTACTGCTTTTGGCATATCGAATGTGGAGAGCCTCCATGGAACCTGCTTCGTGAACACCTGTTTCTTGTTGGTTGCACCGTGCTTCGTGAACAACACCTGATGGGGAATCAGGATGTCTTGTCACGCTCACAAGTTATGGCTGGTTTATCAGCTGCAGACACTTGAGGGCAAACAGGCAGGGAGAAGTATATAAGGGGGGAAGTCACCTGGCTGGTCGGTTCTCCCTCATGCGTCCCTTTTTCCGCCTTACTCCACGTCCCCTTTCCTGATTTCTTCTCTAACGCATGAGAAAGTTCCTGAATAAATCGCAGCCAAAAGGATCTCCGAGTTGCGTGTTTCTTCGCTGGACGAAGCGGCGCGCGACAGCTGGTGGCCCGTACGGGGAACCCGACCTCCAGTACCCCCCCGGTGGATTCAGAACTTGCTGCGATTTATTCAGGACTAAGGTTCACGAGAAATCGTGACGATCCGGTTCCTGTGGTAAGTCAGGACGAGAAGTCGCGACGATGAGGTTCCTGTGGTAAGTCAGGACTAAGGTTCACAAGAAGTCATGACGATCAAGTTCCTGTGGTGAGTCAGGACAATGGTATCCATGGATGTGTATGTTTCGTTTGTTGGTTGGATGTTTGTTTGTCTTTCCCTTTGTCTTTTCATTTTTGCTTTCTATGATTACTTTAAGGATCAGAAGTGCGATAAGGCCGTACGATCAGGACAAGTAGTGTTAGAAGACACAAAGAAGGACAGAGGCAGCCGTCATGGCATTGTAGCCTCTGAGCCAGAGGAGGGTTCGGATGTGGAAAGCGAGGCCTCTAGGGGAACCCCGCTGATGGAGGGACGCGCCCCAAAAAAGAAAGGCCCCAAGAACCATCCATGACCCGTCCGTCTCTTTATCCCTCGCTACGTCAATTTCAGCAGGGACGGGCTAACGGGGATTCTGACCCCCCTATTGAGGAGGAAGCTGCGATACATGATAGTGACCGATACTTACCGCTAAAGGGCTCTAAGGATGATCCGCCCCCTTACTTTAACAAAACGGGAGGCGGACTTTCTTTTGCAAAACCCGGGCTCTGGGCAGAAGTTAGGCGAGAGCTACAGTTAACTTATCCTGTTTTTGAAGATAACAATCAACAGCGATATCATGAGCCCCTAGATTTTAAAATAATTAAGTCCTTGGCAGAATCAGTAAAGACGTATGGAGCCAACACGGCATTTACCTTAACTCAAGTAGAAGGCTTATTCAGATATTGTATGACCCCAAATGATTGGCAACAGGTGGCTAGAGCGGTGTTGACGCCCAGACAATACTTAGACTGGCGCACCTTCTTAATGGAATTTGCAAAATTGAGCAAGCTCTTACTGCTGCTGGCAATACACGCGTGCAGCCTGAGTTTCCCATTTTACTTTGTGTGCTTCCAACATATGGGCAACCTACTGCAGTCCTATGGCAGGAGGGATCCCTTCTGTGGATTCATCCTAGGGTCTCTCCGGCAAAAGCCGTGGAATTATACCCTGCAGCTGTAGCCCGTTTGGCTATGATTGGTATTCAGGACTGCTTGCAATACTTTGGAAAACTTCCAGATACTCTTATTACCCCCTATAATTCCACTCAAATAGTTTCTTTGTGTAACTTACATGATGATTGGGCGATTCTCCGATTTTCTTTTCCCAATGTTATTGATAATCATTATCCTAAACATCCACTAATGACCTTCTTTAAAACCCATCCGGTAATTTTCCCCAAAGTCACCTCTTATGTACCCCTTCAGGATGTTCCAAACATTTATACTGATGGTTCAAGTACAGGCTGGGGGGCTTATATGATAGAGGGTCAAGATCCTATTCGTATGCAATTTCCAACTACGTTTCCTCATGTTGTGGAACTCCACACTGTCTTGACAGTGTTTGAGCATTGCCCCTTTGCTTTCAATTTGATCTCTGATTCACGATATGTTGTAAATGCTCTTTGCTCACTTGAGGTGGCAGGACCAATAAAGGCCTCCAGCTCGATAGCCTCCTTGTTATCTGCTTTACAGCAAATTCTTTGGACCCGTGAAAAACCATTTTTTGTCACACATATCCGCTCTCATACAGGCCTTCCGGGTCCCTTAGCAGAAGGCAATGCTTGTGTTGATGCACTCACTAGACCATCTTGTTTTGTTATTCAGTCTCCTTTACAATTAGCAAAAAATTTTCATGACCGTTTCCATGTTTCTTCTCGGACCCTTCAACATAGATTTCAAATCCCTCGAGCCGAAGCTCGGGCAATTGTTTTACATTGTCCACACTGTGTCCCTTTTCTTCCTGCCCCCTCCATGGGCATAAACCCTCGTGGTCTTGTGCCTTTGCGCATTTGGCAAATGGATGTTACACATTTCTCGGAATTTGGCAGGCTCAAATATCTCCATGTATCTGTGGACACGTGCTCCGGTATCATTCATGCCACTCCCCTTTCTGGGGAGCGGTCCACAAATGTTATCTCTCATTGCCTTGAAGCATGGGCAGCCTGGGGCATTCCAGCCCAACTGAAAACAGATAATGGTCCGGCATACACCTCTGCTAAATTCACCGCATTTTGTGCCCAGATGGGAGTCTCTTTATCTCATGGCCTCCCATATAACCCACAAGGACAGGGCATCGTTGAGCGTGCTCATTCCACCCTTAAAGCATGCCTAATAAAACAAAAAGGGGGAGTTGGCCTGGGACGGCCCCCTCGAGAAAGAATCTCTATTGCACTTTTTACTCTAAATTTTTTGATCATTGATGATAAGGGCACCTCCTCTGCAGACAGGCATTCTTCAAAGATTCCTGTGTGCCAAGGATATGTTAAATGGAAAGATATCCTTTCTGGTGAATGGCACGGCCCAGACCCCGTGTTAACCTGGGCCAGGGGTTCTGTTTGTGTTTTTCCGCAGGACAGGGCAGAACCAGTGTGGATTCCTGAACGCCTGACACGAAAGACCGCACCTCCAGTAGACCAAGAGGTGGAAACTGGTGCTCCTGCTCAGCCTGGTTCCTGTGATGATACGAGCTGAAGAAGCAGCTTTTTGGGCCATTGCTACAACTTGGCCTGCTCTAATCCCTTCCGTTCCCACCTTAATATAGACCTGAGTAGAAGTCCCCTCTATTTTATCAAAGAGTGGGTGGAGGTGGGAGTACTTCTATCCTTATTGCTTCTCACTGCTTTGGTTTTTGCCTGGTGTCTATATAAAATGCAGCAAGAACAACTATTTACAAAGGCGTGATATTTGCAGGTATCCCGGCCCTGGAGGCACAGCAATCCCCCAAGCTTTGGCTTGCAACTTTGAATCAATAATCTCGCTGAGAACAATCAAGTCTAGCTGGATGTAGCAAAGGTATTGTGCAGCTGAGAACCCTTAACTGCAGGGGACCTCCTGTAGTTGAGGAGTTTGAAAGGGTGCATTATACCCACCTGACCCTTGGACCAACCTAAGACAGGGACCTACAAGCGAGAGGGCTCCCAATGACGGGTAAGGCCAAGGGGGCCGAGGTCGCTACACAGACTTGCTGTTCTAAAACAAAAAGGGGGAACTGTGGAGAGCCTCCATGGAACCTGCTTCGTGAACACCTGTTTCTTGTTGGTTGCACCGTGCTTCGTGAACAACACCTGATGGGGAATCAGGATGTCTTGTCACGCTCACAAGTTATGGCTGGTTTATCAGCTGCAGACACTTGAGGGCAAACAGGCAGGGAGAAGTATATAAGGGGGGAAGTCACCTGGCTGGTCGGTTCTCCCTCATGCGTCCCTTTTTCCGCCTTACTCCACGTCCCCTTTCCTGATTTCTTCTCTAACGCATGAGAAAGTTCCTGAATAAATCGCAGCCAAAAGGATCTCCGAGTTGCGTGTTTCTTCGCTGGACGAAGCGGCGCGCGACAATCGAATATGACACTGGGAGCTTGCCAGGCTCTGCTGTGCGGGCAGGATACTCTCGGTAGCTTGCCGGGCTCTCTGAGAGGTATATATAATATGTATAATATATATGTTTACCTCTACATTTAATTTATTATTGAAAATATATAGTCTCTCAGCAATCCAGTCTGAAATAGAACCTTCTTAATCTAGTAGAAGTCAACTACAGGCACTGTGAGTAAATATCATACTCAATGTTAAATGCTGAGGAGTTCATCTTGTATTTTAAGGAAACTCTATTAATATTTCTTGCAGATTTGGTTTCTTTTTTTTTTTTTTTTTTTTTTTGCTTTTTGGGTCACACCCGGCGATGCACAGGGTTTACTCCTGGCTCTGCACTCAGGAATTATTCCTGGCAGTGCTCAGGGGACCATATGGGGTGCTGGGAATCGAACCTGGGTCAGCTGCATGCAAGCCAAAGGCCCTACCCTCTGTGCTATTGCTCCAGCCCTTAGATTTGGTTTCAATGCTATGAATTCACTAAGCTATTGCCTGTCTCTAAAGCTATTTATTGTTCCTTCAACTCTGAATGATGATCTAGCTGGATAGAGTATTCTTTTTTTTTTTTTTTTTTTAGTTTTTTTTTTATTTTTTTTATTTTTTATTATATCACCATGTGGAAAATTACAAAGTTTTCAGGTTTATGTCTCAGTTATACAATATTCAAACACCATCCCTTCACCAGTGCCCATATTCCACCACCAAAATCCCCAGTATACCCCCCGCCACAGCACCCCCCAACTGTATAACTGATGAATTTCACTTCATTTTCTCTCTACCTTGATTACATTCTATATTGCAAAACAAAACTCACTATTGTTGTTGGAGTTTCCCCCCAAGGAAGACAGCCCTACTAAGGAAGCATTTGATAATTGGTTTGTCATTAAAAGATTGTATGTTTTCAGTTTTTAGAAAAGGTCGAGCGGCCGCGTTAGCGGCCGCGCGGCTCGGATATGTTCCAGTCCCGCAACCCGGAGCCGTGTTAGTTGCTGTTCAGTGTCGCCAGGGCCCCATCCGGAGAAGGTGTACCAGCTGTACCTCCTCCGTCTGGATCCCTGGTGTTGTTGGCCCGGATTCGGGTCCAGAGCATTTCTCCGGCCGCGTTGCTCACCAGACTGCCTGGCCTCTTCTCTGTTGAAGGTGGGAAGATGGCGCCGAGGGTGGGTCGAGGGCGGGACTTCCGGCGGCCGGGACCATTTGGAGTTTGGGCAGGCGCTGCCTCACTCCAGTGCCCCCCCGCAGCTCGGATGTGTTCCAGTCCCGCAACCCGGAGCCGTGTTAGTTGCTTCTCAGTGTCGCCAGGGCCCCATCCGGAGAAGGTGTGCCAGCTGTACCTCCTCCGTCTGGATCCCTGGTGTTGTTGGCCCGGATTCGGGTCCGGAGCATTTCTCCGGCCGCGTTGCTCACCAGACTGCCTGGCCTCTTCGAGGATAGAGTATTCTTGATTGTGCTGATTTCACTTAGGTTTTTGTACTAAATGCCTCCATTATCTTCTGACTCAATTGATAGGTCTCAATTGATGGGTCTGCTGTGAATCCTATGGGTTTTCTTCGCATGTTAGTACTGCTTTCAATATTCTGTCTCTGTGTTTACTGTCATTTTGAGAACAATTTGTCTCAGAGGTTACCTAGTTGAGTCTATTTTTGCTGAGACCCATAAGGTCTCTTGTATTTAGTCATCTGTATTTTCCAACTGAGGAGTTCTTTATTTATCAAATTTGTCTTCCTGTTCTTAAGAGACTCCTATGATTCTCATTTTCTGTCCTTAAGTCATCCCAGAGTGTACAGTTCATATCTTTTGAGACTTTTTTTATCTTCTGCCATTTTCTAGATGTTTCCTTCATCTCATCTTGGAGCACCTCAATCTTTTACTTGGCTGCTATTGCTCTTTTGCTCAGACATTCTATTGAGGCTTATATATCATCTACCATACTTTTCATTTCTATCATTTTTTATTGTAGTGTGTTGGTTTTCATTTTGGCTCCTCTGCTTTCTTGTGCTTTGCTGAATGCCTATGCCAATGTTTCTTTGAACTCATTAAACATCCTTAGGTGGTGTCACTGAAGTTTGCCTATTTACTAGTTGCATCCCATTCTATTGATTGCACAACTCCCCAGACTCAGTGGAGATATGGATGTAACTAAAAACTATAGGGATTAAATGAAATAATGCATATAAAGTGCTTAACATAGAAAGTTGTAAATAAGGAATAATAGTGGCCTTTATTAACCTTAGCCTAATGCTTTTAATCCTGGACACATATAAAACTTTCTGTGTAATACACTTGAGCCCCAACTCAAAGATTTTTACTTATGAGGTTTGTTTTGAAATCTAGTAATGATTGTTCAAAATGCTACAGGTGATTCTGATGTATAACTGTGGTGTGCTGCAATTACAGTAGGCAATTTTCTCACCCTTTGCGGTTATAAAGGTGTTTCTCCAAATTTTCCAATGGCTAGTAGGTTGACCATGAGAAATTAAAATGGCCAAATGTCTGGAGTTGGGCTTGGAAATTGCATTTTAAGCAACTTACTGGCTCTTTCTAAGCAACTTACTGAGCTCTTTCCAAGCCAAATGAGACATTTCAACAATTCTGGCTCTAGTTGCAATCTCTCGTTTACTTCATTTCATTATAAGGAGCTTAGTAATATTCTTGCTAATACACATGATTCAGTAAGTGACATGTGTTGGAACATTTTTCTCCACATGCTATAGATATTTAGTGGTAAGTGAGCAGGATAGGTGTTTAAATGCATGCATTCAGAAACAACATCTAGGATGGAACAGTCAGCTGAACGGTTCCACCAGAAAGTAGGATACATACAGGAGAAGAAACTGTGGAGGGGCACTCCTACGACAGGCACTTAGCTCCAACTTCTCACGAACTTTACATATTCATGAGATGGGAAGAATAAGGTATCACTGTATCATTGTCATCGTGTTGCTTATCAATTTGCTCGAGTGGGCACCAGTAACATCTCCATTGTGAGACTTGTTGTTACTGTTTTTGGCATTTCGAATATGCCACGGGTATCTTGCCAGGTTCTGCCATGCTGGGCTCTCTGAGAGGGGTGGAGGAATCAAACCCGGGTTGGCCGCATGCAAGGCAAACAACCTACCCGTAGAAACAAAATTAATTAAAAAGATTAGTAGTTATCGATGGGCCCAGATTCACGTATCCTGAACATTTGCATATTTTCCCGCCATCCAGGAGATAGGAATCTCCTGACATCTCTAGGTCTCTGTAGTATCGAAGACAGATTCCCCCCCACTCTGCCTAGTCCTGGCAGTGTCTATGTCCGACCTCTGCCATGCCAACGAGTCAAGCTTCGAATCTCCTGAACTATTTGCTCCGCTACTCATCCAGATCTACTTACCAAATTTCACACTGCTCAGAGTTATACTTTCTGACACTGGGTGAAGACTGGCAGGAAGAAAAAGAATGACTCCCAGTCGAATTCCCCAGAGACTCCTGAAGGTTTCACTCCCAGAACAGCAGGAGCACAGCAAGCTCAATGAGGAAGACTTGTAGAAGCCCAGTAAGATTTATGAGTCAAAACAATAACAGGGATTGAAACAAGCTCTGTGTGGCCCTGGGGAATGACTTTAATGATATTTATATATTAGATTCATATATTTTTTAATTACACATACGTAGTTCTGGAGTGATAGCACAGTGGTTAAGGCACTTTCCTTGCATGTGACCAAGTCCAGTTTGATTTCTGGTACCAATGGTTCCCGGGCATTTGCTTAGTGCTGTCCCGAAAGCCCCTGAGCACCACCAGGTGTGGGTCTGGGTGGGGCCCAGACGTGATAGTGCTGTCTCAGGTCATCTCTCAGCACTAGAGACCCTGAGAACTACCTCCTGGTCCCTTGTACTATATCTGTGGCCAGTTGGCTAAAAAATCACCCTTCCATCCTGGGCCTGCTGAGCACTCTTTGAGAGGCTACAAATAAATAAATAAATAATATTAAAGTAATATGCAGCTAGACATAATACACCAACATGCAGTGGAACTGAAAGACTTAATTAACAATCATTAAGAAAATATGTATCATCTACCGCTTTCAGCTTCACAGTTTCTTCTACTTGAACAGGGTCATAACCTCAACTGAGCATCTTTTCAAGAAATTTCCTCAGGAGGAAGTTCATCTTTCCCAACGGGAACTTCTTTTCAGAGACCAAATCTTAAAATACTTGATTCAATTCCAGCAGACAGTTCACAGAGAGGAAGTGTGAATAGAGAGTTGGTGGGAAGAGAGAAAAGGGAAGTCTGCCCTCCAAACCGACTGACAAGCAGTTCATTCACCACCCGGCTTAAACTGGCCACTATTCTCGGGAGCATGAGAGAAGTAAATATTTTGAATCACGGCCCTGAAGTCACCATTTCGAAGTGATGCTGGAACTCTGCAGGCTTCTTGGACCATGTTACCAACCTTGGAAGGGAAATTGAACACAGACAGCCACAGAAATTCCACTGCTGGAAAAAACTGCTTCCTCCAGCAACAGTCAAGAAAGGACAAAAGTTTCTGTTACTAATTCTGTAAAACACCTTGGGAAAAATCAGCTCTGATTTCCCTGCAAAATTAAAGAGAAAAACAGAATGCCACAAATAGTAAAAGTTAAAAGAAATTACCATTTATTATAGAAATTGCATACCAAGAATCTGTCACCTTTTTTGAAAAAGCCCAAGTCAATATGTAAGCCAGAGTATTACAAAAGCAAGGCAGCAGACTTTTTATTTGGAAGTTATTTGAGATTTTAAATCAGCTTGTCCACACATTTATTACTCTATGACTCTATCACTAATAAAATGATTTACATGCCCAGAGAGCTGATTTCCATTTTTTTGGCTTGAAAAAGTTGCTTTAAAAAATTGCTATTATTAGCCAATTCTCCCATTCATCCTTTAATAAAATTAACAATCTGTAGACTTTTTTAGATAGTTTTTCAGTCAGTTTTGGTCAGTTACATTTCCTGAAACAAATTCACATAAAAGTAGCAATGTCTTAAACTTCTTTTGGTTTCATTCCATTTTATTTGGGGGCACACCCTTCAGTGCTGGGAGATCAGGGGTGGGAGAAGCCAACTTCCAACTCAGTGCTCAAGAGTTGCACCTGGCAATGTTTGGGGGACCATGTAGTGTTGGGCATTAAAACTGGGTTTCCAGCATGCAAAGCACATACTCCATTGGCCCTTTAAATTTGAACCTACAAAAGAAGCAATCTCTTTTTTGCATCCTTTCAATGCAATTTGGGGGCTATGTACACCCACAATATACATCCTGTGGTTTTCCCCTGGTATATGACAGGATAGACATTATGCTGCTAATCAGTTGTCTGTGGAAGTGTCTGCCTGAGAATGACTTTATAAGTATCCGAATGTCCTTGGCAGAAAAAGGATCCCCCATCCCTGCTTTAAATTTAAAAATCCTAAGTACTTCCTATGTTAAAGTTCAAGGAATACACCAATAAATGAGGTAGACAAGGGGTTGTTTTCAAGAGGAAGAAAGAGTAATTATATAAGATATGGTCATGGTCGACCATATCTTATCACTGTCACTGTCATCCCATTGTTCGTCGATTTACTCGAGCGGGCACCAGTATCGTCTCTATTACACTCAGTCCTGAGATTTTAGCAGCCTCTCCTTACTCATCTTTCCCAACAATTGGAAGCTCTTTTTATATATCTTATATAATTATTAATTATTTCTTCCTCTTGAAAAAGATATACACAACTGTTCTAAGAGAAATGTGATGTCTTTTCCTTTTCTTCTACAGCAGATTTCTTTCACTCAGCAGACTTAGCATAGATGTAGTCTCATGTTAATTCTGGTTTTGTTTCCATTGCCATTAGAGCTGGGGGTCCAAACAGGTTTCTCAGACCTTTGCCAAGGAGCACTTAGCCTTTGTCTTTCTCTATGTGTTTTATGGTTTTAGGTCATATATTGTACTTCATCCATCTTAAACTTTATTCTTTCCGTTTCTTTTTTAAGTGGGGGTTGGGGGGTTGGGCCACACCCAGTGGTGCTCAAGCCTTACTCCTGACTCTGTGCTCAGAGGTCACTCCTGGAGGGCTCAGGGAACCATATGGGATGCTGGGGATAGAACCTGGGTCAGCCATGTGCAAGGCAAGTATCCTACTTGCTGTATTGTTGCTCCAGCCCCTAAACTGTTTGTCTTAAATGTGTGGTGTTAGATAATAGTCTAATATCTTTTGGGGGTGGATAGGATGTGGATGTCCAGTTTTTTAGATACCATTTATTGAGGAGATTTTCTTTTCTCAATTATAGGCTCTCACTACTTTAGATAAATTAATAATCCATGTATGTATAGCTTTATTTCTGGGCTCTCAATTCTGCTTTTATTTCAATATAATGTCATGTTTATTACCATTGCTTTGCAAGATAATGTGAAGTTTAGAAATAGACACTGAATCTTGCTTCAGGTAGTAAAATTATTTTGTTATTGATCTTTGTCCTGGACCACGCCCATTGGTGTTTAGGGTTTACTCCTGGCTCTGTGCTCAGGAATCACCCCTGGTGGGGCTCAGGGGACCATATGGGGTGAGGGGAATAGGAACCAGGTGTGCTACTACATGCAAGAGAAGCACCCTCCCTACTGTACTATTGATTCAGTCCCAGAAATATAGTCATTTTAATGATATTAATTCTTCCAACCCATGGGCATAATAAATCTTTGATCTCTTTGTGTCTTTCTATTTCTTTCTACAATGCCTTATAATGTCCTTGTACAGATCCCTCCCTACTTTACCCTAAGGGAATTTTTAGGATTAACTCTACCTTAAGATAATTCTTATTCTTAGGTAATTAGAAATGAGATTGTTCTCCCTTTTCATGTTTCTTCTAATTCATTATTTACATACAGAAGCTTGACATATTTTTATACATTAATTTTGCAGCCTCCCAAGTTACTGCATTAATTACAATTTTTTTTTCTGGAGACTTTGGATTTTCCTATATTTTTTACCATGCCATCAGCAAATAGTTTTTCTTCTTTCTTTTAAATTTGAACTCCTTTTGGAGCAGACTGATAAGGTACTTGCCTTGTGCAGGCCAATTCAGACTCAATCCCTGGCATCCCAAGTAGTTTCCTGAGCTTCCCAGGAGTAATCCCTGAGTGCAGTGACAGGAATACTCCCTGAGCACCACTGGGTGCCCCTAGCCCCCCAAAAAACCCAATTAGGATTCCATATATATTCTACTCTTATTTAATTGCTCTTACTAGGTCTTTCTCCCCATAGAGAATAGTAGTACAAGAAGAAAATCCTTAAGCTTTTAGTTTATTTCCATTGTGATGAGGACAGTGGGTTGCCAAATATGACCTGTATTATTTGAGACAACTTTTTTCTATACCCATTTTTTCAGGGGTTTTAAAATACTGTGGAATCCTGTCAAGGGTCTTTTTTTTTGTATCTACTGAGATTATCACATGATTTTATCCTTCCTTTTATTGATATGATGTATTACGCTTATCAATGTGACTCTGTTGAACTGTCTGTATTCCTAGACTAATCCCACTTGGTCACAGTCTCTGATTCATTCAATATATCACAACAAAATTCAAGTTACTAGGTTTCATTTTGTTGTTGTTGCTGTTGTTTGGTTTTCTGGGCCACACAGTGATACTCAGGGTTACTTCTGGCTCTGTGTTCACTCATGGCAGGGCTGGGGGAGATCAAACCTGGATCAGTGACATGCAAGGCAAACACCCTTCCTGCTGTCCTCTCAGCCCCTATTGTTGCAGATATTTGGATCCATATTCACCAAAGATATTGGTGTAGGGGCTACAGATAAAGCACAAGGGGCTGGAGTCCATGATTTGCACATGGAAAGTCTTGGTTCAATTTCTGAACACAGCCAGAAGCAACTCCTGAACACATAACTAGGAGTAGCCCCTGAGCACTGCTTGGTGGTACTCAAAAGCAATAAAATTAAAAAATAAATTTAAAATATTGGCTACAGTTTTCGTGTGTGTGTGTGTGTGTGTGTGTGAGAGAGAGAGAGAGAGAGAGAGAGAGAGAGAGAGAGAGAGAGAGAGAGAGAGAGAGAGAGAGAGAGAGAGAAAGAAATGTCCTGGTCTGGTTTCAGAATTAAGAAAATATTGGCTTCAAAGAATGTGTTTGAAAGCTTTTTCTCTTACTCAATTTTATAGAAGAATTTGTAATATTTGGTGTTAATTGTTCTGACAGTTTGGTAGAATTCACTATTGAAACCATTTGGTTCTGAGCTCTTGTTTTTGGCTCAGCTTTTGATTACTATCAATTCACTTCTTGTCATGGATACAACCAGGTTTTCTATTTTTTCCTACTTAGCCTTAGAATAGGCTGGAGCGATAGCACAGCGGTTGGGTGTTCACCCGGCGGACCCATGTTCGATTCCTCCGCCCTTCTCGGAGAGCCCGGCAAGCTACCGAGAGTATGGAGCCCGCATAGCAGAGCCTGGCAAGCTACCCGTACGTATTGGATATACCAAAAAAAGTAACAATAAGTCTCTTAATGAAAGACGTTACTGATGCCCACTTAAGCAAATCAATGAGCAATGGGATGACAGTGACAGTGACAGCCTTAGAATGTCATGTTTCTAAGAATCAGTCCATTTCAAATAGGCTAATATTTTTGCCATACAATTAATATCTTTTGTCTTTCTGTATTATTTGTTATAACTTCTCCTCTTTTATTTCTGATTCTACTTATGTGTTTTTTTTCTGAGTCTCATCAAAGGTTTCTCTATTTTTTGATATTTCTAGAGAATCAATTCTTGGTCCAGGGACCTTTTGGATTGTCTTTCTTTCCCCGACCACCTCCGAGCTGTGGTGCTCAGGACTTACTCCAACTCTATGCTAAGGGATCACTCCTGGCAAGACTCAGAGGACCATATGTGGTACTGGAGATGGAAACTGGGTTGGCCACTGTTTTATCTCTCTGAGAGAGAGTAGTGTGCTGGAACAATGCATTCATGAAGCTGTCAATTACAGTACTATAAAGCATGGTGCAACAGAAATGGAAAAAATATTAGCTTAAGCATATTTAAAGCAATTACAATGATACAACAAGAACAGAAAAGTAAGACAATAGGAGACAGACTAAGCAAATTAATATATACAAACACATACACAAAAATATATGTTATGGAGAGCTAGGAACAGCTCAAGGGTCTGCAGTGTATGCTTTGCATGTGGGAACTCTTAGGGACTCCGGCCACCAACCTGTGAGCAGCCCTCCTCCAGCTGGGTACAGCTGGATACAGCTAAATAAAACAAAACATATGTGTGTATGCTATGGCCACAGATTTTGTAGGTTTAAGATATATGTAGAGTTTAGGATATATTTTCTCCTTTATGTTTTGTGGCCTTTTCTCATTTTTTTAATCAGTGAAGATGTAGGATTTATATAATGAACTAAAATACTGTCAAAATGTGTTGTGAATGTGCATATATTAATCTCCACATCTAAAGTTTATTTAGGAGCTTCCACTGCCCTCATAACTAACTGAATGTATACATTTTCATCTCATACTCATAAAGGAGTTCTAGTTCATTATCATTTTTATTCCTTTAGTCTATTTTAAAGCAAATTATTCAAGTAGAACAGTGCAAAAATATTCATTTACAAAACTAAAATACTGGGGCCTGAGAAATAATATAATGGGTAAGTTGCTTGCCTGGCATGTGGACAATCCAGTTCAATCCCTGATATACCATATGGTCCCTCAAGCACCTCCAGAAGTAATTCCTGAGAGCAAAGCCAGGAGTAGCCCCTGAGCATCACTGGATGTGGCTCCCCACTCCCCAACAAAACAAAACACACATCACACACCAAAATTCTGGAGGAGAGTGATAATGCAGTGGATAGGGCACTTGTTGTGTATACGGTCAACCTATGTTTGATCCCTGGCAGCCCATATGGTCCCCTGAGCACTGCCAGAAGTGATCCACGGGTAACACAAGGGGTGGCAAAACACCAAACAACATCAACAACAACAACAAAAAAATCCAGGGCTGGGAACACATCTTGGTGGTCAGTTTGAACCCTGGCACACATGAATTCCCCAACACTGCTGGGTACAGTCCCAGTGGTCCCCAGTATAACCAGATGTGGTCCTGGTGGTCCCTGGCACTGCCAGGCCCAGGCAGCTCTGCATCCTGAAGCTCTAGCACCAAATGAGAATCACAGAGCCTCCAAGCACTGCTTGGGAGGCATGGCCCCCCAAATCAATTAAAATTCCAGACATTATTAACATCAAAATGGGCATTTCATATTTTCTTTGACTTGAAGTTATCCTAAAATAATGAGAGGAGGGTCCAAAATCAGAGACGACTAAAAGTTCAGAAACTATAATCAGTGAACATGAGAAAGTACTACTAATTTATATGGAAACATCTTTTATATGAAGAAAGATATGACTGTTTCTCAAGAACAAATGAGAAAGTCCGAAAAAGTAGAGCTGGAAAAAAAACAAGAGGAAGCTTGATTCACTGGAACTGGTATTTATTTATTTATTGAATTACAACTACAACAGGAACCAGAGAATCAAAATCTCCCTGTCCTTCCATGAGAAATTCCAACAGTCCCGCTGGAGGCAGCACAAAGAATACAGGCCCTTTGAAAACACCCACAGTTTCATCAATGCTGGTTTGTTTCCCCTGACTGATGAGAAGGAAATGATCCTGAAAGCATCTTACATTTTTAAACAAAAACTCTTTAATGACTACTTCCCCCTCCCCCCATAAAGGTGGGGAGAAAAGCCAGGTCCACGGTAAGTCTTAAAATAAAGGGTGTGTGTTAGATCAATGCATGAAGGGAAGGAGATGGAATTGGAACTCAAAACCCATGAATTTCATTCCAGTAAAACATTTAGAGTGTTAAATACCAACTGACTGCATGAGTGTTAGTCAGTTAGTAATAAGGAAATTGGGCTAAATGATTTCTAGGTTGCCTACCAGTTCTCTAATTGAGTACAAGGAGGATGACAGATTGTACCAGGAAAAACTTCTCATTTAAAAGAAAAAATTCCTGGGGTGGGGGGTAGAGAAATGAATAAAAGGGAAAAGTCCCATAATATAAATTTATTTCGTACTCATAGGGAAAAGAGACTCTTTTCTTTGTCTTCAATGTTTTAATTTGCAGAACTACAGTAAATAAAGTAGTATCTGGACACAACTGTGAGAGAAAATTTGCCAAGAGGACAAAGTTGGGCAGCTTTTTAAGCTTTCCTGTTTAACTGAAACAAATAGGAATTTACACGGTACAGAGGACAGAGAGCAGTCCAAAGCTCAATATATATATTTTTTTTTTTTGCTTTTTGGGTCACACCCAGCGATGCTCAGGGGTTACTCCTGGCTTTGCACTCAGGAATTACTCCTAGCAGTGCTTGGGGGACCATATGGGATGCCGGGGATCGAACCCGGGTCGGTCGCGTGCAAGGCAAACGCCCTACCCACTGTGCTATCACTCCGGCCCCCTAAAGCTCAATATTTAAAGCTTATTATTCTTGAAGAGGATCCCCGTCCATGCTGAGACATCTCTTTCTTCTGTCTCCTGTGTACTGTCTCTGTCTCTCTGTCTCTCTTTCTCTATCTTACATTTTTTCCAATGTGAGTTGTTTTTTTTTCTTTTTGGGTCACACCTGGTGATGCACAGGAGTCACTCCTGGCTCTGCACTCAGGAATTACCCCTGGCGGTGCTCAGGGGACCATATGGGATGCTGGGAATCGAACCCAGGTCGGCCTCAAGCAAGGCAAATGCCCTACCCACTGTGCTATTGCTCCAGCCCCCAATGTGAGTTGTTTTTATACAATACAAATGACCTCATCACCTCACTAACCTTTCCTAAACAAACATTATGATATTCACATATAGATAGATATCTCGTAATGTGAAATTATTTGATTTTCATAAAAATTCACAAAAGTCTTTACTAATTGATGTGTTTACTATGTCCTTGATCTGTGGAGGAAGCTCTTTGTCCCATCTGGAGAATTCCATCATATTTTACACTAGTTATCCCCAATTTGGGGAGCTATCTCAAAGTCCCCAGGTATGGCTACTTTCTACTTGTATCTCTTTTAATTTGATATACATGTCTTCAGACTGGAGTGATAGCACAATGGGTAGGGCATTTGCCTTGCACATGGCCGACCCGGGTTCAATTCCTGTGTCCCTCTCGGAGAGCCTGGTAAGCTACTGAGAGTATCCTGCTGCCACAGTAGAGCCTGGTAAGCTACCCGTGGCGTATTTGATATGCTAAAAAGAATAACAAGTCTCACAATGGAGACATTATGCCACTCGAGCAAATCAATGAACAACGGTACAATAGTGCTACATACATGTCTTCATGTCTACTGATCAGAGATCAAGTGAAATCAATTTAACTCGTCTTCCAAACTTTGAAATCTTCCCTCCTCTTCCCCAACCCCAAGCCATGCCCTAGGTAAGTGGATATGGAGAAGAGCACATATAAAGCACTCATCTTTCCTCCTGCCAAAATCCAGAGGTAAAAGCACAGTTCTGGCCTGGCGAAGGTCCCAAATTAAAACCCAGGCATCAATGGCCTTGCACTCCACCACTGCCAGGTGTGGCCAGGTGGCCTGCCAAGCAACGTGGAGCGGCCCTGGAGGCTCCCAGCACCGCTGGGCCAGAGCACTGGATGGTCTCGGCTTAGCTTGCCGAAAATCATCAAGAGTGACCCCGGAAACCCTAAGCACTGTTTGGGATGGTTTCCTGCTCCCACTTTAAAAAAAAATCCAGATGTTAATTAGCTACTAGCAAAACACGTGATAATGTACATGATATGTAGCAAAATATAGTTTTCTAGGAAGCTATATACACTGTCTCTATCAAATATATCTTTGGTAAATAGTGAAAGAAAAAATAACTTTGAAATATTGATCAACCTAACACACTGACAATGTAGTACTAAAGAATGTGTGCTTGGGCTGGAGAGATAGTACAGAAATGTGTTTTTTTTTTAAAAAAAAAAAAAAACAGGGGGCGGGCTATTTTGATTTTTTCTTTTTTCTAAGAAGAAACCAGGCCAAGAAACAGGCCACCAGTAGTTCGAAGAGTTACAAACTTCCAGTGTTGATGCTACAATCATCAAGAAGGCTTCTCAGGGCCCTAACATTTCACACACAAACGCACCGATGGCCACACGCAGCGCCTTCCATGCAGGGACTGTGCCAGCAAACAATGCTTCTCAGTGAGAGGGCACACGAGAACGCCGGGGTGTAGGCGTCCACACAGCGGACCCGATTCACCTCTGCCACGCAGAGTAACAGCTCAGAAAGAGAAACAAGACTGAGTAGGGGGGCTGGAGCTACAGCACAGCAGGTAGGGCGTTTGCCTTGCACGCTGTGGACCCCAGTTTGATTCCCAGCATCCCATATGGTCCCCCAAGCACCACCAGGAGTAATTCCTGAATGCATGAGCCAGGAGTAACCCCTGTGCATCGCCGGGTGTGACCCAAAAAGCAAAAAAAAAAAAAAAAGACTGAGTAGGTCTTCGGGCCACCCCAGCTTCAACGCTTCATGCCCTGTAACAGTAGTTCCAGAGCCATAGCAGTCAGCCTTCATGCAAAGGACACGCCAGCAATGAATCATGCTGTTTGGGGAACCCCCAAATCATCCCCATTCAGTACAATGTTTCCCATACTCTAGATACGACTTGACAATCATTTTTGGCAGAAACAACCATATCTACTCAGAGCCACTCAGGACCTACTAAAACAACCAAGATTCTTAAGAGAAAAAAATCAAACTGGCATGTACAATTAGGAAAGAGTTCTGAAAAAATCTTCCTTCAACAGATTATTAGTGATATTCTATTTAACATCTTTATGTACATATTTAATAAGTCCACATCAAGCTGCAGTAGTGCGCATTTCCAAATCTATTTGTCAAAAATAACAACTATTTTGGGTTAGGGTCATTGTTTGGTTAGGGTTGAGTAACTGCCAGACTAAAGAGGTTGAACTTGGGCTGTGATGAAGAAAGGTACAGAATTCAATATCCTGGATGTAAAGAAATCATGTAAACATATGTAAAAGTTTTAACAAGCAATATAAATAAAATAAAAGTTGTTTTTTTTTTTAAGTAAATATACAGTGGGGACACCATTCTTCCTGCACTAACATATGCCTCAGAGACCTGGGCCCTACGCAAACAGGATGAGAACGCTATGCGGGTATCCCAAAGAGGAAGCGAAAGAGCTAGGAGTATCACATCTCATTCAAGTGAGAGAAGGAACCTGGAGTTTCGACCTCTGTCGACGGTCAAGAATCAGGGACACTGTCTGGTTTGCCAAGGCATCAAAAATCAGATGGGCCAGACACGTAATGTGATTCAGAGACGACTGCTGGACTAGAGCTGCTACCGACTGGATTCCACGGGATGTCAAAAGACCGCATGGCCGCCCACCAACAAGATGGTGAGATTTCTTCATCAAAACCCTGAATGAACGGTTTGAGGCTCTTCTTGTTCCTGGAGCGAGCAGATATCATTGGGCTGCACTAGCACGCGACAGGGACAAATGGAGACGTTACTCGAGTGCCCACTTGAGCAACCCTGGAGAAGATAGAAGGAAGTTAGCAATGCTAAGCCAAGCAGCCTGCACTCACCGAGCCTTACAGTGTGCCAGTCCCTGCACTCAGTACACTTCACGTCTTAACTCATTCCATTTAACTCCTGTTTTGGGGACAGATTTCATGAGAACACTGCACAAGGTAGATGACAGTGACCCATGCAAACAGCTGGAAAACAAGGCCAGAGACACACTACAGGGAATTAAGGTGTTTGCCCTGTACAGTCGACTGCACATGGGCACCATAGATGGTCCCTAGAGTACCACCAAGAGTGATCTGAAGTGCAGAGCCAGGAGTGATGTCTGAGCACAGGTGGCATGTTCCCAAAGCAAAAATAAATAAATAAACCACCTTAAAAAAAAAAAAAACAACCTGGGACCTCACATGACGGTTGAAAACCAGGCAATTTGCCGCCAAGTTTGTGTCCGTTCAGCAAATGTCTCCTTGGCGCAGGGCTGAGCTAAAGAATAGACAGAGCGAAATTCACTCTCTCCCATGAGATACTGGAAAGAGCAAATACTATGTGGTACAGAAATGTTTATGTGTTTAGGCCAGAAAAGGGTGAGAGTTTCTCTAGGAAAGAGTGGAAAGGAAGTTCCATGGACATGATTTAAGCTCTGAGGATTTCTTATTTCCGATAAGTCAGTACACCAGTCCAAGTGGTGCAAATATCCTCTTTTCTTAATTCAAATAGTATTTGGATAAAACTTTTAACACAATCAAAACAAAGTCTCAATTCATAAATTGTTTTCATAAGACATCTCAGAATTTATGTAAAATGATTATAAAAATATCATTGAGGACAAAAGAGCACAGACAAAAATTGAGACATTTGTATACTTGTATATATAAGGATTTTCTTATTTCTCCACTCTAGAAAAAGCAATTATATTTACTCATTCACCCACCCACTGAATTTGTTTGGTGCCAAACTTGTGCCAGTCACTGGGCTTTGTTTTAGGAACTGGGGTTTCATCAATGAATAGATTTTTAAAACTGTCCTCATAGAATATGTTTTATTAATGGACAGAAGTAAAAACCACAGAAAATAACTAACATATACTAACATAAATATTTCATAGAAGAATAAACCAGAGAAGATGGGAGTATAAAGTAGTGGGTGTGAGAGGGAGAGGCAGTGTGATAGTACAACAGGTAGGGCATTTGCCTTACATTGGCAGACCCAGGTTTAATTTACCATCCCATCTGGTCCCCTGAGCACTTCCAGAAGTAATTCCTGAGTGCAGAGCCAGGAGTAACCCCTGGTGATCACCAGGTGTGACACGAAAAGCCAAAAACCAAAATAAAACAAAGTGGTAAGGGAACATTGAAATTGTAATAGGATGTTCTGGGCAACAATGAGAAAATGATACTCAAGCAACTCTCAGAAGTAGTGGGGGATGGAGTATTCTATGGACATCGGAAGAAACAATACTCCAGGCAGAGAAAGGAGCCCCCCACATAGGGAGGTGGGAAGGTGCCTACAGATTCTGAGTCACCAGCAACACTCAGTGAGGCACAGAGAAAGAACCATAGAAAAAGAAGGCACAGACAAAAATAGCAGCGGAAATACTCTGTACTCCCAGGAGATGAAATACAAGCTATTAGTGAAACCTGAGCAGGAGTACTAGGTTTGCATTTTTTAAATAAATCACTCTGGCAACATAGTGTTGGGGAACAACCAAGGAGAAGTGGGGAGAATAGAGAGGAGGTAAACCAGCTTTCTTCCAACCACTGCTCTTTTTTGGGAGTTGGCAGAGCATACGCCTAGCATGTATAAAACCCTGAGTTCAATTCCCAGCACCTCACGGGGTCTCCAAACATCACTCAAGTGTGGCCCTGGTAACTCTCGAACGTTTCCAGGACTGGCCACATTCCCTGCTGGTCATGGCCACCCTCACAATCTCTGCAGGTCTACTCTGCTTTCCACCTACTCCTCACCCAGGAAGTGACCAACAGGAACTCTCTGATGATCCACCCTGATGGCTACCAGGCAGATTAGATCAGTGGGGAATACACACACACACACACACACACACACACACACACACACACACACACATAATCAAAAGGAGGAAAGAGAATGAGGTCAGGATTTTAATCTCCTGCTCCTCCCTTCCGGTCACCCTGGATAGCTGCTACCCTTTCACAAAAGCCATAGTTCAAGCCTTTTGACAATGGCCACCAAAATCTAGATTTTCTCCTTTCATCCAGGTCTTTTGATGCTAGTAAATTCTCTTCCCTTTTTTTTTAACGATAGAGATTTCATTTTATTATTTTTTTTTACGTTTTAAAATTTTATTTTATTTTTTTAATTTTTTTATTGAGTCACCATGTAGAAAGTTACAAAGTTTTCAGGTTTAAGTCTCAGTTATACAATGCTTGAACACCCATCCCTTCACCAGTGCACATATTCCACCACCAAGAATCACAGTATAGCTCCACCCCGTCCCCCTACACTCCTAGCCCCCCCACATCCCTAGCCCCCTGACATCCCTAGCCCCCCTCTGCCTGTGTAACTGATACATTTCACTTTACTTTCACTTTGATTGCATTCAATATTTCAACAAAACTCACTATTATTGTTTGGAGAGTCTCCCCCCTAAAGTCAGACTTGCTGAAGAGGAAGCATTTGATAATTTGTTTTCCATTGCTGAATTCTCTTCCCTTTTAATCTTCTGGTATAGAGGCCAAATTTTAACTAGTGCCTGGTACTACCAATATCCTGCAACCCTGGACAGTCCTTTAATAAATAGTACTTTATGAAAAGCTTCTCAAATGATTCCAGTTTTTAGTGTGCCATTACTCTGCTGGCAGCACCTTACTCACCCACGAATTTAGGGCAACAGTCCAGGTGGGTGACAATAGCAGCCTGGACCAGAATATGCAGCAACAGTGACCAAGAAGTAGTTGGATTCTGACTTGCTGATAAATTTAATGTCAAATGTGACTCCAGATTTTGACTTAAGCAATTGAGAATATGGACTGACATCAATAGAGATTTTTTAAAGCTTACAAAAAGAAAATACATATAAAAATATGAAAAGTTGTTTAGATGAAAATACTTATTTACAAACACAGCACAGATGTATGGTCTTAGTGCTAAATAAATGCAAATTAGTATAAAGCAGAAATATAAAATTAACAAATTAAAATATAGTGATAAATAATAGTACTGTTATGGGTTTCAGAAAAGAAAACTGGGGGGGTATTAGTCTGTGAAGAATAATTTGTACTATCTATCAAAGCTTTGCATAGACATATACTTTTTTTTGTTTTTTGGGTCACACCCAGCGATGCACAGGAGTTTCTCCTGGCTCTTCACTCAGGAATTATTCCTGGTGGTGCTTGGGGGACCAAATGGGATGTTAGGAATCGAACCCTGGTCGGCCACGTGAAAGGCAAATGCCCTACCTACTGTGCTATTGATCCAGCCCCTCTATATATATATATACATATATATATACACATATATATACACATATATACTTTCATCTAAAAGACTCCTGCTAAGATTTTATCCTACAGACATACTCACACATTTGAGCAAATACCTGATTATAATAGATTTTCCCAGCTATATTTAAAAAGACTGGAAACATTTTAAATGCCCATCAATAAGCATGAGTTAAGGCCATATCAAGGCACCCAGTTCCATAACTCCTGAACTCTGCACGCTGCCAAATCATCCCAGTAAGATCAATCACCTGGCTGACATGTCTATGGCCTTTCCAGAACCAGGGTGAGTGGATTCCCCTTCCTTCTGGTAGGTCCAGCAGCCCCCATACCTAAGCTCTGTCAGAGCAAGGCACCCAACTCCACAACTTCTGAACTACCAACCCTTGTGGTCACATAATATCTCTTAGTTTCACACTACTCACTGCACAGTAGGAACACAGCAAATCCAATAGAGAAGATGCATAGAAACCCACCAAGCTCAGTGAGTGAAAACAGGAACATAGAGGGCTCAAACAGCACTAACCAACTGTGTAAATCCTCAGATAGTGATTTAGTGACACCATGGTGAGAATGTTTAATGAGATCAAAGAAAGGATGGTAAGGTAGTCAGTAAAGCCAGCAGGGTGGAAGATAGAATAAGTACTGAAATGAGAATGCAACAAGCAGAAATGAGAGCGTGATGCGTGATTTTTCAAAACCCAACAGAAGCTGTGAACCTGTGAACAGAAGATTAACAGTAGCTGAGTAAAAGATCAAGGAGCTCTAAGAAGAAATGAAGGAAAGTAGTTTGAAAACAGAAGGTGAAGTATAGTCTGAAAAAAAATGAACAGCATACCAGAGAATTACGGGATGAGCTTAAGGGGAGTAATACATGAGAATCATGAGTCCCTGAAGAATAGGGAGACAAATTAGACGAGAAAGTAATATTTAAAGAAATCATAAATAGGAGTTCCCTAGATATGAGGATTATAAGTACCAAGATCCAAGAGGTCCAAAGGATCACAGTTAAAAAAAAAAAGACCCAACTAGGAAAACACTAAGACACACTACTCAAAATGAAAATCTTCAATGATAGAGAAAACATTGAAAACAGCAAGATCAACAAAGCAATTTGCATACAAAGGAGATCCCATAAGAGTCACAGCAAATTTATAAAATGAAACTCAACGCACCAAAAGAGAATGAAGGAATATAGTACAAAAACTCAATGAAATGGACATTTCCCCAAGAATATTCTATGCAGCTCCTCTATCCTTCAGATTTGAAGGAATGATACAGAGCTTCAGCGAAAAGCAACAGCTCAGGGAATTCATAGCCTTGGAACCAGTTTTACAAGATGCATTAAAGGAGCTTCTTTAAAGGACAGGACAAACATCTCATATGGCACTGGCATTCACTCATGTGAATGCTTAAGGTTGCCTGCTACTAGATTAAGGAAGGAATGTTCAATCCTAGCTTGCTAACATATTTTATTAATTTTCAATAATAAATTGACATTTCATTTCTATTAAGTGTGCTATGACTTATTAGTCTTTTCAATAATCCCTCTCTTAGGATTGTACTTGTATAGGTCTAGTCAGATTTTCCCCTTTAAATTTCCTTAATTCACTGTTACTAAATTTTACAGTTGTACGCTTTACCTATTTCATATAAACTCAAAAATATACTAGCAAAGAATGTTAAAATAATAGTTTCATTAATGACAGGGAAAGCAGGATTATTACCATAATGAGACTCAAATACAAAATGAAAGCTCATTAGCTTATCTATATAAATGAAAGTAGGCTTTTATTTATTTATTTATTTACATAGATGAAAATCATATAACAATCAATCATCACAAATGAACTTTTATTTATTTTCTGATAACTGCATTTGCCACCCCTGTAAGTTTTCTTGGAGCAACCAATATAAAATAAATTTGTTTTATGCCTACTAAAGGGGCTGGCAGGAGAGCAGTGGTGGAAACTGGGGACACTAGTAGATGGTAGGTCACACAGATGGCGAGATTGGTATTGGCACATTGTAACCCTTAAACAACTGTTTTATGAATAAGCTTGTTAATCATGGCATTTTAATAAACATGAGTTAAAAAAAGAAATTTGAGCTAAATAAGTCAGGGTATAGATGCACTAGAATACTAATTGGGAATTGCAAAGAAAGAGGTAAATCTACACATGCTAATACAGACATATACAAGATTTATATTGTGAAGTGGATGGGGGGTAGGGCAAAGTTCCTAGTGGCATACGGTGTTTTACTATTTAGATTTACTTGCAGTTATTGAAGGTGGGGGAGAGGAGAATGGGGAGGTGTTTGAGGTCACACCTGGTGGTGTCAGGAGCTACTCTCAGCTCAGTGCTTGGGGACCATGTAGTGATAGAGATCAAATCCTAGGACCCTATATGTAAAGCATGCAATACCGCATTTTGAGTCATCTTGGCAGCCTCTGAATTATTTTATATAAATGCATACAGATCCAGACCATCAAGTATATGCTCACATCTTAAATAAAGGTGCAAGAAATATGAAGCAGAGCTAGGAAAATCTCTTCAACAAGTGACAAGAGTAGTTCTGGGAAAACTGGAAAGTTACATGCAAAAAAAAAAAAAACAAAACTCAGATCTCTTTCGAATGCCAGACACAAAATCAGATCAAAATGGATTACAGACCTCAATATCACACCTGGATTTATAAGGTATATGGAGGAAAACACAGGAAACTCTCCGTGACGTTAAAGTTAAAGACACCTTCAAAAACGAAACATTGCTAACCACACAAATGGAAGAAAAGACAAACAAATGGGACTACATTAAACCAAGAAGCTTTTGCACTCAAAATAAATAGTGACCAAGATACAAAGACAGCCCACGAAATGGGAAAAATTATTTACCCAATACCCATCTGACAAGGGGTTAATATCAAAGATATATAAAGAAATATATATGGCATGGGAATAACTTTACAAGAAAAATATTGCAACGTCATCAAAACATGGGGAGAAGAAATGAACAGAAACTTCCTCAAAAAGGAATGCAAATGGCCAAAAAGGCACAAGAAAAAATGCTCTGCATCACTAATCATTCAGGGAGATGCAAATCAAAACAACAATGAGATATTTCCTCACACTACAGAGGTGGCACACATCAAAAGAACAAGAAAAACCAGCATTGGCACAGATGTAGAGAGAAAGGGACTCTCCTTCATTATTGGTGGGAATGCTGACTTGTACAGCCTTTTTGGAAAACAATATAGGCATTCCTCAGAAAACTAGAAATTGAGCTTCCATGTGACCCAGCAAAAAGATTTTTAAAAATCTGCCCTGGGGACCCAAAAACACACAGCAGATAAAAACACACCATCTGCACTTCTATGTTCATTGCAGCACTATTCACAATAGCCAGATCTGGAAGCCTGAGTGTCCAGAGAACAAATGACTGGTTAAAGAAACTGCGGCACATCTACATAATGGAACACTACACAGTCAAAATGAATTCATGAAACCCGCTTATAAATGAATGGACATGAATAGTATCATGCTGAGTGAAGTGAGTCCAAAAGAGAAAGACAGACATAGAATGATTGTACTCATCTATGGGATAGAAAATAATACTCATGGATAGTAAAAACAAGGGTTAGGAGGATTGGTCCATAGATAGAACTTTGCCACAAGTAGAAGGTTGGGGGCAAGGGTAGTTAGGGATAAGAAGGGACCAATAAGACAGTGATAGTTAGAAATGATAACTCTGGGGGCTGGAGCAATAGCACAGCGGGTAGGGCGTTTGCCTTGCACGCGGCCGACCCGCGTTCGATCCCCAGCATCCCAAATGGTCCCCAAGCACTGACAGGAGTAATTCCTGAGTACAAAGCCAGGAGTAAGCCCTGGGTGTGACCCAAAAAGCAAAAAAAAAAAAACTTAAAAAAAAAAGAAATGATAACTCTGGACAAGAATTGAATGCTGAAAATAGGTAAAGGGATGATAATCTCTCAATACCTATATTGCAAACCACAATGCCCAGAAGAGAGAAAGGTAAAGAGAGGGGTGGGGGAGAAAGAAAGAAAGAAAGAAAGAAAGAAAGAAAGAAAGAAAGAAAGAAAGAAAGAAAGAAGAAGAAAGAAAGAAAGAAAGAAAGAAAGAAAGAAAGAAAGAAGGAAGAGAGGAAGGAAGGAAGGAAGGAAGGAAGGAAGGAAGGAAGGAAGGAAGGAAGGAAGGAAGGAAGGAAGGAAGGAAGGAAGGAAGGAAGGAGGAGGGAAGGAGGGAAAGGAAGAAAGAAAGAAAGAAGGAAGGAAGGAAGAAAGGAAAGAAAGAAAGAAAGAAAGAAAGAAAGAAAGAAAGAAAGAAAGAAAGAAAGAAAGAAAGAAAGAAAGAAAGAAAGAAGAAAGAGGGAGGGAGGGAGGGAGGGAGGGAGGAAGGGAGGGAGAGAAGAAAGAAAGAAAGAAAGAAAGAAAGAAAGAAAGAAAGAAAGAAAGAAAGAAAGAAAGAAAGAAAGAAAGAAAGAAAGAAAGAAAGAGAGAGAGAAAGAAAGAAAGAAAGAGAGAGAGAGAAAGAGAGAAAGAAAGAGGAAGGAAAAGAAAAGGAAGAAAGAAAGAAAGAAGGAAAGAAAGAAAGAAAGAAAGAGAGAGAGAGAAAGAGAGAAAGAAAGAGGAAGGAAAAGAAAAGGAAGAAAGAAAGAAGGAAAGAAAGAAAGAAAGAAGAAAGAAAGAAAGAAAGAAAGAAAGAAAGAAAGAAAGAAAGAAAGAAAGAAAGAAAGAAAGAAAGAAAGAAAGAAAGAAAGGAAAAGTGCATGCCAGAGAGGCAGGCTAGGGTGGGTGTTGGGGGTGGGGGAAGAGGGGAGGGTGGGGGAAGGAAAACTGTGGACACTGGTGTTGGAAAATGGTGAAGGGATGGGTGCTGGAACATTGTATGACTGAAACCCAATCATGAACAACCTTGTAAGTGTGTATCTCACCGTGATTTAATTAAAAATAAATTCAATTTTAAAAAGTGTGCATGGATATGGTAAATTTAAAGTGCTTTCAAGCAGGCTAAAGTGAGTCTTATTTTTATTGTATATGTTTTTAGACTGTTTCAGATATTTTTCTACCAAGTATATATATTTTTATTTCAATAAACAAAAAGACCATATCTTGCCTCGCATAAAACTACAATGTTGAGTAGTACAGAAGCATGGGAACAACTTAATCAACCGGTGAAAACTACACATTTCATTATATTACCACGCATATTGTTAAAAGACAATTGCCCTGGGCCACAGTGTTCTGAATCACAGGTATTTCTCCATTACAGTAAAGCTCAGCCCATTTGCATCTCTCTCCCCCTCACCCCCGCCTCCCGCCTCTCTCTCTCTCTCTCTCTCTCTCTCTCTCTCTCTCTCTCTCTCTCTCCCCTCTTTCCCCTTTCTCCCTGACATTGCCAAAGGCCAGCCAACATGGAAAAACAAACAGGGCTACCACTCTGAATGGAAAAATACAGACATGCAACCTGATTCCTATGAAAAGTTTGCTTAATGACTATCACTCATTTTAGCACTGCTCACAGGATCAAATGAACAGTCCTCATCAGGATTCTTGATAAACATTTACAAATCAAAATAAATATTCCAACCTAGACATATAAGATTACGTGCACTTGATTTCACAGACACATGTACATAAAACCTTTTTTAGTCATTTTATGTTATTTTCATCCTCATGTTATTTTTCTTACTAAGACAATCCTCACACTAAAACTTGTCCCAGGAGATAACGTACTATTGTTATCAGAAACATGACACACAAGTTTCCAGCAGTATTTGTTTAAAATGTTCCCTCACAGGGGACATCAGAATGCAGCAGCTAGGAGGTTCTGACCATGCATGGTGACAATCGGGCTAAAGCTCAGTCCTCCTGCTTGCCCTGAGCACTTCTAGAGCGACCCGAGCCATCTTCTGGGCCCTCTCACCAGGAATCCCCAATAGCAGAGGTATAAGGATTGCCTCAGTACGGTGCAGGGCACCAGGTAAGAATCCATAGACTTCCTCAATGGAGGGTGAGACATACTCAGCAGGAGGTTCATGATCACCTCGGCCCAGGCAATAGAACCACAGTCTAAACTCCAGTCACCCAGATTGAGATCCAAAAGATCCCTCAGCTGCTTCGGGCCACGCACTCCAGGCTGAGCTCTAGACATGACTAGAAAGTTGATCTTCTCCACGAATTCATGTGTCAGGCCTGAATTTTGCCAGCAGAGAAACAAGTTGCTTTGGAAGTGCAAACACATTTTCAGAGAGGACACAGATTCACATGACCTGTCTTAAAATTGAAAATACCCAAAGTAATGGCATTACAATGGGTTTCTAAAGCGTGAAGAGACCACAAAATTATAACCCCCATTACAAAAATCATTTCTTCAAATAACTTTCTCTGACACCTGAAATATAACAACACTAGATACCAATTAAGGAAAGAGAAGTGATGAGTCAACATTTACCTGTTGCATCAAATACAATGGGTTGGCATCCACGGCTAGAAGACCAGTCACACTTAAGGACTTGCCCTCCTTCCACAATTCCAGGCTGGGTAGTGTTTGCTTTGGGGGCTCCCACCAGAAGAAACATCCTTCTAAAATACAAAAGGAAAGATAAGAGTTTAAGTAGAAAAAAAAAAAAACAGTATCCTATGCTGTAAGAAAATCACTCAGTTATCCTGATACCTATAATTGAGGTGTGGGAGGCCAGACTCCCAAGGTCTCACTCCAGCCAGGGTGCTCAGGGACAATGAGGCTATACTTGGTAGTGCCCAGGGGTCATGCACCATGAAGCTCAGGGAAAGAACTTGAGTCCCAAAGATGCCAAGAATGTGCTCCAGTCCATTGTGATACCTGCCCACCTCCCACAAGTAAAATTTTTTGAAGGGTCACACCCAGCAGGACTCAGGGCTTAGTCTTCATTCTAGGCTTCACTCATGACAGTGCTCAGGGAACCATATGTGTTGCCCAGGAAAAAACTGGGGTGAGCCCTGCGCTTTTAAAACTTGTTATTGACCTTTATTGCAAACCACAACAGCTAATTAGAGAGAGAAAACAGAAGGGAATGCCTTGCCACAGTGGCAGGGTGGGGTGGGGGGGGAGATGGGATTGGGGAGGGTGGGAGGGACACTGGGTTTACGGGTGGTGGAGAATGGGCACTGGTGAAGGGATGGGTTCCCAAACTTTGTATGAGGGAAGTATAAGCACAAAAGTGTATAAATCTGTAACTGTACCCTCACGGTGATTCTCTAATTAAAAATAAATAAATTTAAAAAAAAAATAAAACTTGTTATTGAAGCACTGTGAGATGGATCCTTACAAAGATGTTCATGATTGGATTTCAGTCATACAGTATTCCAACATCCATCTTTCCACCAGTGTATGACTCCCAGCACCATTGTCCCAGGGTTCCCTCCTATCACCTCCCACCCCCCACCCCCTGACTGCCTCTATGGCAGGTGCTTTTCTTCTTTCTGTCTTTGTCTCTGTCTCTGTCTCTGTCTCTGTCTCTGTCTCTCTCTCTCTCTCTCTCTCTCTCTCTCTCTCTCTCTCTGTCTCTCTCTTCTTTTGGGTATTGTGGTTTGCAATATTGATATGAAAGGTTATCAAGAATATCCCTTACCTACTTTTGATACATAGTAAGAACTGTCCAGCATGATCATTTCCACAAATAGATTTTTTAACTATCCACCTAGGGCATAATTTGTTATTTGGTGTTTATTTTTATTTATATGTTATTTAATACCATATATCCTAGAAATATAGAAGTCATCTTTAAGATTACATATCATTTAAATTTTTGTTTGTCAAATTGTAAAACAAAAATATTATTATAGGTCAACTATATCTCAATAGATTTAAAATTTATTATACTGACTAGTCATGTAAGCTCTGAATGGGTTGCTGGGGAATAGGACCTGGGTTGGCTGTGTGCAAGGCAAGTAATCTTCCTGCTGTGCTATCTCTCCAGCTCCTGAAGATTAGGTTTTCTTTGATATACCTAGTTCTAATTGTATTTTTTAATTTTTAAAAATTCTAATGTTTCTGGTACCTACTTAATATCTCTGTATCAAACCACAACACCCAAAAAGAGCGAGCAAAAGGGAATGCCCTGCCACAGAGGCGGGGTGGGGTGAAGGGGACAAGGTGGGGGTGGTGGGAGGGATGCTGGGACCATTGGTGGTGGAAAATGGGCACTGGTGGAGGAATGAATACTCAATCATTGTATGACTGAGACACAAGCATGAAAATTTGTAAGTCTGTAACTTTATCTCATGGTGATTCACTCATAAAGAAATAAATAAAATAAAAACGTTGCTGAAAAATATTTAATGTTTCATTGGGCAATTGGGCTGGAACAATAGCACACTGGGTAGGGTGTTTGCCTTGCACATGGCTGGCCAACCTGGGTTCAATTCCTCCGTCCGTCTCGGAGAGCCCAGCAAGCTATTGAGAGTATCTCGCCCGCATGGCAGAGCTTGGCAAGCTAACTGTGGCATACTTGATATGCCAAAAACAGTAACAAGGCTCACAATGGAGACGTTACTGGTGCCCGCTCGAGCAAACTGATGAGCAACGGGATGACAGTGACAGTGACAGTGACTAGTCACGAAAGTTTTGTTTTGATTTCTGATTTCTAGTTTGTGTATGTGGTTTGCTAGATACATCCAATATCCTGAACACTGAATTTTAAAAAAAAACTATTCTAGAAGACTGACAAAATACGGTATTTCAAGAAATTTTTTTTGCCTTCTGAAAAACTTTGTTACAAAATTACCCACTTTCAGTTTTTAATAATGACCAACATTCATTAACATAGTGAAGTAAAGAAAAAAACAACAACAAATTTTTCTCTATGAATAAACTCTCAAAGAAAAGGATCACTATTCAATTTATCAGGATAAAATTGAGGGAAGAAAAAATAATCGGGAGTTAAAATGTAAAACAAGGATATTTCCTATGTTTATTTTATTTTTGTTTGTTTACTTTGGGGGCCAAATTCCAGCAATGCTCAGGGATCACTCATGTAGTGCAAAGGGGAGCACGCAGAGCCTGAGATCAAACCAGGGGTGCCAACATGCAAAGCAAGTGCTCAGCCCTTGAGTCATTTCTCAGCCAAGGAGACAGTCTCTTTAGATGTTTACTACTCATAGAGAAAATGAAGTTTTCTCTAGTGCATAAGCCACTTAAATAACAAGCTGAAAAAGCCCTTGGAGAAGAAACTGACCAAGATTACTCATTGAGTAAACGCTACTGGGGCTGTGTGCTTTATAAAAAAATAATATTTGTTATTTACCCAGTTTCTGGCACAGAACTCCTAAAACCCTTGGAATTTCCCAGGAGGCTGCAGTGATAAAGGTATCGTTTATATGTTAATGAAAGACCTGGAAAGCACCGAAGGATGAAGACTGGTTGCCAGGAGAGGCAACCAAAAGATTATAGGGCAGTCCCACTTTTCCACTCCCAGGGCAGTTGAATCACCCAGGGGCCAATGATTTCATCAATCAGATCTGTACTGAAGCCTTGCATAAGTTCCCAAAGCCAGAATTCAGAGAGCTACCAGGACAGGGAACTTGCAGAGATAACTGGGAGGGGGGTACACAAGGAGAGAATGGGGATCAGGGCATGGAGGCTCAATGCCCTTTCCCCACACCTTGGCTTTGCTTCTCCTCCATCTGGCCATTTCTGTGTTACACCTTTTTATAACAAACAGTCGATTTCATATGGAAAAAATGCTTCTGAGTTCTGTGAACAAAATGCTCAACCAAATCAATAATGCTGATTGCAGGTAAAAGGAATTACTGACCTATGTAATCAGCAGACTGAATGGCCAGGACTTGTGACATATGTAGGAACCGTCTCAGGGGAATGAACCTTTGTGGAATCAGGTGCTATTCCCAGGCAGATAGGTTAACAGAACTGAGTTGAAGTGCAGAGCCTTACTGGATCTGAAAATGCCTGTTGGGTCAGTAGAGAACCCACCTACCCGCCCACTAGCACACAAACACCTTGAAACTGTAACCGTAAGAACTATGAAGGAAATCAATTCTCTTAAAATTATTTGGAACTGGGGCTTAAGCGATGGCACAGCGGGCAGGGTATTTGTCTTGCACGGATGGTCCACCCAGGTTCGATCCCCGGCATCCCATATGGTCCCCCAAGCACCGACAGGAGTGATTCCCGAGTGCAGAGCCAAGAGTAACCCATGAGCATCACTGGGTGTGACCCCAAAAGCAGAAAAATAAAATAATTTGGAACTAGTAAAAGAATACCTTCTTTCAATAAAAGAAGAGTGTAACTCAGGGTAAAAAAGGAAAGGTTTCCAGGCCAGACAGTACAGAGGATAAGGCATTTGCTGAGAACCCGGCTGACCCAGGTTCAATCCTTGGCACCCCATGTGGTCCCCCAAGCACTGGAGGGGATCCCCGAGTGAAGAGGCAGAACTAAGATTTCCTTCAAATGATGAGAAATCTAAGGAAGGTATTTTTATTTGCTTTGTTCTGCTATTGGAGTGAAAGGAGCACTTGGGCCACACCTAGTTGTGCTCTGGGCTTACTCCTGGCTCTATGCTCAGAAATTATGCCTAGTGGCACATAGGGGGACCATATATGGGGTCAGGATTAAACTCAAGGCAGCTGTGTGCAAGACAGGTGCCTCGACATCTACCAGCTGGCCATCCCAGGAAGTTATCTTTAAATAAGGGAAGAGAAACTTCTTTGAGATTAAAAATAATGGTAGAGCTTATCTCTAAGGATCTTACCCCCAAAAGTACGGGCCTGGAAGGGTTTTTTTTGTGTTGGGTTTGGAGGAGGAAGGAGGAAAGGAGTGATAGTTGAGGAAAGAAGGGGTAGACAGACAAGAAGAATTTCCTAAGAAGCAGAAAAGGTCGGAAAAGTGCTGAGGTACAGAAAAGAGATGTGGCTAAGGCAGGAAATGGGCGGTGCTCAAGATAAAGCTAAGTAGTTTGGCAAGAGCCAAGTCAAGGAAGGTCTTTTAAAAATGCAGGGTTAAACTTCTGCATTTTATCATAAAGTCCAAGTGAAGTCTTTAAGTTAAAGACTACTGATAAGTCTTTTTAATCATAAAGTTCAAGTGAAGTTTTTATGCAAAAGAATGACCATGTAATAAAAGAAAGTTAAAGGTTGCAATCTACAGGGATGGATTAAGTGGGACAAAAAACAAAACAAGGAAAGCAAGAGTTCAGGAAGTGACACTGGTGTGGACTAGAAAGACAGAGGGAGAAAGAGGTGGGTAGGCCGAATTGGGTATTATTTAGAATTGAACAGAAATCGTTGGTAGCTCACATACTTTCTCCTTTCTCCCTTTCCTTTCCTACGTTCCTTCTGAAGTACAGAAATGAGAACCACTGACTACCAGAAAGCACAGAGTAAGGAAGAATGCAGATTAAGTTATTTAAAGGAAAATCAGGAATTCAGCTTTCGGTGTTATTCTGAAACATCTGTGAGGTACCAAATTGGCAGTGTGAAACCCTAAGAAGATTCTGTCATTGAAAGAACACGTGCAGAATATTAACGCAGAAGTTTTGAGAGGTTGGGAGAAGTTTTGAGACAGAAGACCAAAGAGTGATCGCTGAGGGAAAAGACAACTTAGGAGTCAGGTATGAAAGAGGAGAGTAAGAAACTTGTCCATGGAAGGGAGCTTGCCACAAGTTGTGGAGGAGGGCAATTAGGATAGAGAAGGGACCACCATGACAGTGATAACTGGAAATGGTCACTCTGGACAAGAACTGCGCACTGAAAGGAGGTAAAGGCATATACATGATGACCTTTCAGTACCTGTATTGCAAATTATAATGCTCAGGAGAAAGAGAGAGGGCGAGAAGGGTGTGTATGAGAGAGAGAGACAGAGAGAGACACAGAGAGACAAAGAGACAGAAAGAGAGACAGAGAGAGAGAGAGAGAGAGAGAGAAGAAAAGTTTCTCATGAAGAATCAGGCAGGTGGTGGGGGCGGGGGCAGTGGAGGGCTCTGACAGAGGCACTGGTGAAAGGATGGGTGTTGGAACATTGTATGACTGAAACCCAATCATGAACAACTTTGTAACTGTGTATCTCATGGTGATTCAATAAAAGAAAAAAATTTAAATTTAAAAAGAAATAAGTAACTGGTTGAGATGTAGTATATTTTGGGTGACTGGGGAGAGAGTTAGATACAGAAAGCCTTTAATTTCCCTTTCACTTTCTTATTAAATTCTTCCAGCAAAGGAAACTTTTAAGTTGCTTTCTACATTTGTATGTGTGAAACCATGAACAAATCTCCATCTCAAGAAATATACTCATTTTAACTTTCACCTAATTTTAACTTAATTTCTTCTTTGGTGGTATCCCTTTCTCTCTGGGTGGCTTAAAGAAACATGTCTCTGAAGAGTCTATTAAAACTCCATACTCAAAAATAAAGACAAAACTCCTAACTCAACCACACCCTGTGTAATAAAGCTTCATGCAGTCATAGTTGGCATCCACAAAACACCAATGCTTTTCACTTCATTGCCAGATGACTGGGAAGAAGAAATCAGTTTGGTTTTCATTCAGCAAAAACCTTTCCTCAAAAAAACCAAAAATAATGTTCTGAGTAAGAAAATCTTGCCCCTCGGAAAATAGCGAGTAGCCACTCACTGCCATGCCAGCCTCCTTTTCTCTAGCAGAGCTGGTTAATACAGCAGAATAGACAGTTAACTTTTGAACAGCAGGGGTCTACTTACACATAATTTTCTTGTAAATAGATGATATAAACTTACAAGGTATTATAAGTGCATTTTCTCTTCCTTATGATTTTCTTAGTCATATTTTATCTATAGCTTACTTTAAGAATATAGCATATAATGCATCAAACATAGAAGATATGTGATAATCCACTATGCTATCAGTAAAATTTCAGGATAGCAGCAAACCGTAAGTGTTTGGGGAGTCAAAAATTACACACAGATTTTCAACTGTATATAGTAGGACGGTGGTGGTTAAGTGCCCTTAATTCCTTCAGAGCTCAAGGGTCAACTAGAGAGTACATGATAAATGTGTGTTGGACGCATTATATTGTACTTAAGTTTGGTTTTATGCAGGACAGGAGGGTGTGATCTCCCACGGAGGTCTCAGGGGGCATAAGACTACCCCACTCCTGATAATAATCCACCAATCTGGTGAGCTGGTTTAATGGCATGTACCCCTATTGCCTGTAGTTATATTCTGGGTAAATCTAAAGTGATGCATGGGGCAGGGGGCAGAAAGATAACTAAGTGGGGTTATTCCTGGCACTGCGTGGACCCAGAAACCCCTCCAGACTTAGACCCTGAGCACTGCTGGGTGTGGCCCCAAATCTAACATGAAAAATAAAAGTCATATGACTTTTCATTTTCAACCTCAAGTGGGGATTAAGGAGACAAAATTGATAGCCCTGAATCCCCTGCATTGCTATGTAAAATATATATAAAAGTTTCCATTTTCACATATAACATTTTTCAGCTTAACATGCTAAAAGCAATTAAATTATTTTTAGTACATAAAAAGAACATTTCAGACAAATATACTTTTCAGGATCCACAACTGAAAAGCCATGAAACTACTGTTGCGATGGTCCTAAAAAGCTTAATACAACTAAGGTTCATAGGTGATTTTAGTGTTGTAGAATATAGATACCAGCCAGGTCCCAGACCAAGACAGACAGCTACTTCTCAGAACGCGGGTGCATACCTTTAAACAAAACTCCTTTCTCAAACTCATCACACAGCACTATATAAAATCCTTTACAACTTTTTATAAAAACTGTTCTTGCCACCTAAAAATGAATTGCATTTTTGGTTCTTCTGTCCACACCCCAGCAATGCTCTGAGGTTAATCCTAGCTTGGCTAGGGACAGATCCTGGGGTATCAAGGACCATGTTGTACATGGGATCAAACCCAGGGCTCCTGCAAGCAAAGGCTGTGCCTCAGCTATCGCACTATCATTCCTGCCCTACAGTTTTTTGCAATGCAGAGGATTCTAAGTTGATCTTTGTATCTGCCACATAATAAGCACTGAAGAAAAGTCTTTTATATGACAACTTAGTGGCAAGTAAAACTTAAGAGCTATATATCTTAATCTTAAAATAACTAGCTGCTCTATCCCCGGCCCCAAAAGAATGCAGAAATCATTCTTTATCAAACGTGTAATTATTTCAATTCTCCTTAAGATCCTTTTCAATGCATCCTATTGCTTCTTAATTTTGGATTTCAGACACATTCTTTTCTTGGCACTCAAGGCAAAGAGGGCTGGGAAGTTATTAAGGGAGCCAGCCTTCAACAGAAACAGGGAAGAAAAAGGGCTCAGTAGGAGAGTTCTGAATGAGAAGGGCAGTCTCTTGGCAGCACGGACTCCAGTTCCTCGGATAAGAACAGGAACAAGGCTGATACTTGTCATCAAACCGTTTGAACATTACAGGCATGAAATGATGGTAATTAGATGTGCTAATATGGGCGTCCATTTGGGTTTTCCTAAGCATACCTTCATGTGCAGTCTTGCACATTGGTGAAATGCCACTGAAATGGTAGAGTAATATGAAAGGAATGTGTGAGCACTGTCAGCTTCAAAATGCCGGGCTAACAGGAGGGAAGAGCTGAGGAACCCAGCTCTTTGTGCAAAATGTCAGCATGATATTTAAGTTACATTTCAGAGTGCTCTAAGAAGTTTGAGGGTTTTATTTGTTTGTCTGTTTTGCAGAGCCAGAACGAACCCGGGACCTCACAAGTGCAAGGCGTAAGCACAGTGAGTCCCACAGGCCACCCAGAAAGTTTTGAAAGAGAAACATGGAGAAATGGGGAAAGAAAAACTCACTTAGACAGATGGCAAATCTTACGAGAGCTTTGCAGAGAAAAATTAAATATTTGTTGAGAATAAAAAATAAAAGGGCCATGGATGTGGATGTGTCTCAGTGGTATCTAGTTTTGCATGAGGTAACCCAACTAAATGATCAGATATATAATTAATTCATACAAATAATGAGGAGAATAAAAGAAACAGGATGGTATATGGTACTATATTATAAAATTAAGTAATATCAAAGTATTCAAGAAAATAAAAGCCTGCCAAAATATAGGGGAGGAGGGGATTTTTATTTCATATGTTTTTGTTTGTTTGTTTGTTCTTTAGGGTTTGAGGGCTACACCCAGTGATGCTTAGGGCTAGTTCCTGGCTCTGTGCTCTGGGATCATTCCTAGGGAACCACGGAGATCAAACCTGGGTGAGTGCAGGCAAGGCAAGTACCCTATGTGCCGTACTATTTCTCCAGCTCCTGTCATTTGCCACACTTTTTTGTAGTTTGTTAATGAAGTGTCTTCTAAAATTCATCAAAGAATATTCAGTGGTAATCTACAACAGTTTGATTAGAGTAAGAGAAGTGACAAAGTAGGAAATTAAAAGTATTCCTGTCTAAGGTTATAATCCTGATCAATGGAGAGCATCATATGAAATCTTTTGACCTCAACCAAGATAATAATATCTATGGAAAGTTTTCTGAATGTGGTTAGTGTATGAAGATAAACTTAGAAACCTTAGAATATCATAAAAACACAAGATAATAAACTAAGAACAATTAATAAAATACTCCCAAATAAAGCTTGACATATAAAAATTAAAATCCAGAAAGGGGATGCTTGCTTTTAGGCAATTTTTTTTGGATAGGAAGTGCTTGGAAGGGTATCTCCTGCCCTGTGTGTGTGTGTGTGTGTGTGTGTGTGTGTGTGTGTGTGTGTGTGTGTGGTGTTGCTTGTGAGTAAAACCAAGGTTTCACACACACACACACACACACACACACACACACACACACACACACACACACACACACACAAAGCAAATGCTCTGTGGTAAACCACTAAGGTACATCCCCAGCCCCAAATCTCTCTTTTATCTACTTCTTTGTTTTTGTTTTGGGGCCACACCCAGCAATGCTCAAGGATCACTCCTGACAGGAGTGCTAGAAATTGAACTGGGTCAGTATGTGCAATGAAAGTGCCTCATCCACTGTACTCTCTCTGTAGCCTCCCCCAGTGTGTGTGTGTGTGTGTGTGTGTGTGTGTGTGTGTGTGTGTGTGTGTGTGTGTGTTAGGACTTTTCTTTCTTCAGTCATTGGGAAGGCAAAAAATTAACTATCTGAAATGCAAGATTTTGAGAAAAGAAGTATAGGAAATAGCTGGTTTGCAACAATTCCTGACAACTATGGATGGCTGTAAAGTACACACAAAGTAAATTGAGGGAGACAGAAAAAGTGAGTAGCAGTGCAAAGCTAAGCTAACCAACTTAGTTTCTCACACTTCTAACTGTCCATCCCCAAAAAGTTTGCCTAAGAATAGTATCAGGAATCCCCCCCTCCTCCCACCGTGCCATTCTTTTAAGGACCTGAAACATACCCATTAAATGACTCCAAAACCAAGTCTTATCTGGATAAGTGGACTATTAATATTACGCCACTAAATTATAGAAGATAAAAGCAGAGGGTGCCTGAGGTCACGGATGGGGGTGATGATCAGGAGAGAGGAGTAAAACTATGATTGGGGGAAGGAGAAACAGTGGAGAAAGGGCAGGTAAGGAGAGTAGGGAGGAGAAAAGGGAGGAACAGAGATAGAGACAGAGGGAGAGATGGAGGTGGGGATCAGAAACAGCCAAGCAGGAGATACCCTTCCAAGCACTTCCTATCCAAAAAGAACTTTAAGGGCAGCTGCTTCAGGGAATGTGACCTTGACTACCAAGGAGGGGCAGCCAGCCAAACAATGACAAGTACATTTTTTAAGCCCTCCAAATGAACTAAGATATTTGGCTCCTTTCAGTGCTGACTTCTCCAAGATAAAGCACGTTTAATAAATTTGGCTGACTCTGGGTTGAACAAAGAGCCTACACCAAAATGAACTTTTGGAACACTTAATATCCATATATAATATATATTATAAATAAGTACAAGGCAGTCCTTATTTCAAAGCTATAATTCAAGTTTCAGATTTACTTTTCAGCTTTTAAAAAAAAGTTACAGCATGAAATTGTTTTTTAATGTAGGAGTACTGCTATTTATTCAGCCATTGATTAAGCTGACTGAAGCAAGCATGAACTTCACACTACTTTTTTTTTCTTTTTGGGGGGGATCACACCCAGCAATGCTCAGGGGTTATTCCTGGCTCTGCACTCAGGAATTACACCTGGCGGTGCGCAGGGGACCTTATGGGATGATGGGAATTGAACTTGGATTGGCCACATGCAAGGCAAATGCCCTACGTGCTGAACTATCACTCCAGCTCCTCCATATTACTTAGAAAAAAAAATCATTGAATATTCATGAGATAGACCATTACAAAGATGTTCATGATTCAGTTTTCAATCATATAATGATCGAACACCTATCCCTCCATCAGTGTATATTTCCCCCCCACCAATGTCCCCCATTTCCCTCCCACCGTCCCCCAACACCAAATCCCCACCCCCATCCAGGAGTGATAGCACAGCAGGTAGGGCTTTTGCCTTGTATGCAGATGACCCAGGTTCGATTCCTCCGTCCCTCTCAGAGAGCTCAGTAAGCTACCAAGAGTATCCCACCCGTACAGCAGAACCTGATGAGCTACCCGTGGCATATTCGATATGACAAAAACAGTAATAACAAGTCTCACAATGGAGATGTTACTGGTGCCCGCTCTAGCAAAAAACCAGGATGACAGTGCAGTGCTATGCTTTGCAATACAGGTACTAAGAGGTCATTATGTTTGTTCAGGGCATTTAGTATTTTTATTGGGATGGTGAGGCTGGGGTAGCTTTTTAACTGGGTGGCAGCTATGGGGTGTGGATATGACTGCTGAGGCTTCCAGAAGTACAGAGAGGTGGGGGGGGGGGTTGGTAGTCCATCCTGACAGTAAGAAAGCCTGGAGATTTCAGTCACAAAACCCGCATACCAGAATTTTCAGCAGATTATATCTTGATGAGGTCCGTCCTGAGATGGTGGACTCAGGTCAATAGCATGGCACCAATTTTGGATCGTGGGAGTATAGGATAACATTGGGTTTGTCCTTTCAGTCTTGCTACAGGGAACTTAGTTTACCTTAGAGCAATGTACTTTCTGTATGGACACAGAAATACAATTAATATTATGCTTTGTAACTTGGGAGCTGATTGACTCCAATAATATTTATTCCTGGGCATCTGCTTTCTTGACTCAGTTGCCCTTAGTTCCTTGCATCCCCCAAATCAGGGCCCCGACAAGGGACGGAATGGACCCAGGGCAAACTGTGAGCTACCCTGGCATCAAAATGGGCCAGGCCAAAGCACCACAATACTCAACTATAAGTTGAGAGCATGGTCATAGACAAATGCTGTCATGATCCAAAAGTAACGACGAGACTAGGACCCTGTTGGGGTTAGGAAGACTAACCTGGCCTGAGAAATGTGGTCTGGAATATATAGTGAGATATCCCCAGGAAGAACCAAACTTTGAATTTGATGTATCTCTTACTGTGCTCATACAGAATGACATTGCTAGAAATATTAGAAGTAGACTTACTACAACTATTTAAGTGGATTTCTAGCTGAGGACAGAAGAAAGCAACACACCCTGGATGGGATCCCACCCTTAAGCAGATCTCTTAGTAATCTGGAGTAATCTCCTTAGATGAGATTTTGTTCATCTCCTGGAGAAGTGGTCTTACCCCTCTTTGTTGATTTGTTAATGTTCAACCCACTTTTGTGTCACCACCCTGTGTGATTGCTATATAAACTAAGACTGTAAGAGAAGTACAGAAAGAAAACACAGAAGAAAGGGAGAAGACACAGAAGCAGAGCACAGAGCGAAAGAGAATCAGGGAGTCATCGAAGCCAGAAGCAGGAAAAAGAAATAGCACAAAACGAGTGAGAAGTCAGTCAGATGTCGGAAGTAAGAGTGATTGGGGCTCCAGAGACTGAAGCAGAAGGGCTCCGGGGAAAGAGATCAGAAGATGAGAGATCAGAAGAGACCAGAGTAGAGACTACAGAGACAGAGTCAGAGATAAAGAGACAGACAGCGGCACACACAGAAGCCCAAGGAGGAGCCATTCCGATCCGGTCCATACACAAGGGCTCGAGAGCACCAAATGCGAGCAGAGAGAGACTGAGAGAGAGCAAGCTGCCCAAGAGCCCACGAACAACACACATCACATCCCCCTCTGGCACACGCTGAGAGATCCCCATGTATTTTTTTACATGCGAGCAAGTAGCTGGGGCCTTTGCTTAGGCGGGCACCAGGCTGACCTGCCCCCCTCCAATTTACCTTGATCTGTTCAGCCTTGTGTGGGTCTGAGATTAACTGCAACTTTTGATTTCTTTTGAGATTTATGTATGGGTCTCTAAAGCAAGGTCAGTCGAAGAGCTTACATGGTGGCACTGGAGTTGGTTCATGGGGTAAATGCTGGTGCTTCCAGGAGTACAGGTAAGTGGGGAGAGGTAGCCCACCCCAACTCTGAGAAAACCTGGAGATTTCAGTAACAAAACCCACATATCCAAATTTTCAACAGGTGGACTGGAGTGATAGCACAGGTGGTAGGGCGTTTGCCTTGCATGTGGCCTGACCCAAGTTTGATTCCTCCGCCCTTCTGGGAGAGCCCAGCAAGCTACAGAGTGTATCTCAAACACATGGCAGAGCCTGGCAAGCTACCTGTGGTGTATTCAAAATGCCAAAAACAGTAACAAGTGTCACAATGGAGACACTACTGGTGCCCGCTCGAGCAACTCAATGAGCAACAGGATTACAGTGATACAGTGATAATATCTTGGTGAGGTCTGTCCTGAGATGGTGGAGTCCAGCCAGGGGCATGGAAGTGATTTTAGATTGTGGGAGCCAGGAACTGCCAGGGGCTCTGCTTGGCGGGTAGCAGGCTAACTCTCCTCCCTCCGATTTACCCTGGTCTGTTTAGCCTTGCGTGGGTCCGAGATTAATTATGGCTTTTGATGTCTTTCAAGATTTATTTACAGATCTCTGAAGCAAGGCTGAAAAAATGAGCTTGTTAGCTGAGCTGGAGGTGGTTTGTGGGTTTATTCCCACATACATAACTTTTGGCCATTTAATTTTTCAGGAAATTTGGTCCCAAGTTGTTGTGGTCTGGCCAGAGGCACAGTGGCAATACTGGGGTCTCAGAAAGCTTGAGGGCACCATCAGGCTTCTGATGCACTAGCCCCACAGGTACAGGCTGACCTATTAGTGGAATCATACCCCTCAGGATGAACACTTATGTACTTATGTGGATGTATAACTATAAATTCTATGTACTTATGTGGATGCATAACTATAAATTCTATATACTTTCTCTCTCTCTTTTTTTTTTTTGCTTTTTGGGTCACACCTGGTGATGCACAGGGGTTACTCCTGGCTCTGCACTCAGGAACCACCACTGGCGGTCTTAGGGAACAATATGGGATGCTGGGAATCGAACCCGGGTTGGCTGCGTCCAAGGCAAACGCCCTACCTGCTGTGCTACCACTCCAGCCCCACTTTTTCTCTTTTATAATGTCCTATTAAGCTGGAGCCTTAATCAGACACACTTAACAAGGAGTTACTTTCTAAATAATAAGACTATAGTTTGTGCAAAATATTTGTTTTCATGACAATAAATATGAACCAATATAGCCAAAGCTATACAATGAGCTGACCTCATTTTACAAAGGGTTGGGAAGGGGGCTGGAGTGACAGCACTCCAGGTAGGGCGGTTGCTTTGCATGTGGCTGACCCGGGTTCGATTCCCAGCATCCCATATGGTCCCCTGAGAACTGCCAGGAGTAATTTCTGAGTGCAGAGCCAGGAGTAACCCCTGTGTATCACCGGGTGTGACCCAAAAAGAAAAAAAAATACAAAGGGTTGGGAAGAGAGAAATTATTTTGATAATCTTTTCAAAGTACACACAACTGGGACAAGCTCAAAAGGGTCTCCACTCTGGAAACAGTTTGAATTTTAACTCTGGCCACTGAATCGCAGCTCAGGACATTTTCCCAGATTTGAACCATACCCAGCAATGCTCAGGGCTCACTCCTGGTGGTGTTCGGGAACCATTTTTGATACCAGGGATCAAACCCAGATAGCTGCATGTAAAACAAAAAACTTACCCTCTATATTATCTCTCCAACCCCTCAAAGTATCATAGGAGCAGGACACACTGATCGAAAAATATTTCAGAAAGATAAGACTATTGATATATGTAAGCTGTTTCCAAGACTGAAAAGTCAAATGAAGAGCAAAGAGATGAGCTTCTGGGTGCCAGAGACCACAGTTGAGATGACTTAGCTGAAAAAAGAGGTGGGAGTAGAAAAGGAAAGGAGATGGATGTGAGAAAATATTAATAAGAAAGAATTTCTAGAACTTTCTGCCTGGTGACTAATCACTGACTAATATTAGAGGGATGCTGTAAGAGAGAAAAAGAAAAATAGAAAATGAGAAGGAGGAATATGAATTTATTTCCAGAGTGACAGAGAAAATGAGAGTACCATTAATAGAAACAAAAGTGCAACTGACATCTTTTGGTGAAAGTGTTCATTTTTAGTCAGATAGTGAGGTAAGACAGACTAGTCAAGGAGAAATGATCTAGAGGATATGAAATTTGAACTACATTTTTAGACTTAAGATATAGCCAGGAAAGCAGCTTAGTTCAAAAGCTCTCTGGGGGGGCTGGAGTGATAGCACAGTGGGTAGGGCATTTGCCTTGTACGAGGCCGACCCTGGTTCGAATCCCAGCATCCCATATGGTCCCCTGAGCGCCGCCAGGAGTGATTCCTGAGTGCATGAGCCAGGAATAACCCCTGTGCAACGCCAGGTATGACCCAAAAAGCAAAATAAATGAATGAATAAATAAATAAATATATAAAAGCTCTCTAGGGGCCTGGAAGATAGTATAGAGGTTAAGGGCACTTGTACTACACATGGCAGACCCCGGTCCGATCCTCAGCACCACAAGGTTCCTGAGTACCACTCAGCACTCCAAGCACTGTTTGGCGTGACCCAAGGACACCCCACCTTCCCCCCCACCCCCACCCCCCCACCTGCTGCTGCCTTTTTTTTTTTTTTAATAAAGGCTCTCCAAGTATTGCAAACAGGAAGTTAGGATTGAGAACCACAGAATGTTCTGTAGAACCTTCTGCAACCAAAACACACACACCCACACCTTCTCTTTGGGGTAAAAAGAGCAAAAATTAACCTTCAAATAAATAAGCTTAAAATAAGTGTCATTAGTATTTAACAAGGGAAAAGGCAAGAATTTTATTTCAGCATCAATGTGCACTATACAATGTAACATCTAATCTCATGTTCTCAACCAGGGGGCAAATGGTCCCTGTGGGCCACCAAGATATTGTAAAGGGTCACGGGTGAAAAATTCTATAAATGGGGAGCCAGGCATGAGACTAGGGGACTAACAGGATAAGGGGGTGACAGGAAGGAAACAAGGTTAAAAGTGGGTGACAGTCAAAAATCAAGTTGGGATCAGACTTGGGTCTCAATGTTACCATGACAGTATTAGTTTTAAATAAGCATATCTATATAGGAATGTAGCTTGCCTTATAAGTGTAAGGTTAATCCCCAGGACCACAAAAAATATATACATGTGCAAAATGATTACTATATAACACTTGAATAAAAAAGTTGTTTGATTAATTTACTTTCTAAAATTTTAAAATTTGGATATGAGAGCTAAATGGATATTGAATTTCATATGCTATATATTTTGATCTTTCCCATATTCCACAATCCATCCCAATCCTCTCAACAACTAAAAGATGAAAGCAGAGGGTACATGGGGCAATCTCTTCTGGGCCTCAATTCTTGGACTGTAAGATGTTTATCTACTTGCCTACTTCCTTTGGTGATTTGTGTACAGAATGAAATATCAGAAGTTTAAGTGCTTTGTATTTTATAAAATAGGGTTTCAATGTGAGATGCCATTCCTATAATTAAACCTATGGTGTAAATTTTAATTTAAATCACTGTATCACTGTATCACTGTCATCCCATTGCTCATCGATTTGCTCGCTCAAGCGGGCACCAGTAATGTCTCCATTGTGAGACTTGTTACTTCTTTTGGCATATTGAATATGCCTCGGGTAGCTTGCCAGGCTCTGCCATGTGGGTGAGATACTCTCGGTAGCTTGCCAGGCTCTCTGAGAGGGGTGGAGGAATCGAACCCGGGTCAGCCACGTGCAAGGCAAATGCTCTACTCTCTGGGCTATCGCTCTAGCCCTTTAATATTCTCCACAAAAAAATCAGACTTGACTTCTTAATCTACATAGTAACTTCGAATTGTATGTAAATATGCCAAGGCAGTCACCATAAACTAGTGCCTGCAGACTGAAAATACAAACTGCTTATTTTTATTTTTCTGTCAACTTTTCATTTCAGAACTAAGGTTCATATTTTGAGTGAAAGATTTTATTGAGTCACCTTAATATTTTCACATATGGGTTTATTTTTCCTTGTCTTTAATAATCACTGATTTATTAGTTTTTATTGTTACTGTCACTGTCATCCCGTTGCTAATCAATTTGTTAGAGTGGGCACCAGTAACATCTATCATTGTGAGACTTATTGTTACTGTTTTTGGCATATCCAATATGCCACGGGTAGCTTGCCAGGCTGCCGTGCTGGTGAGATAGGTACTCTCGTAGCTTGCAGGGCTCTCCAAGAGGGGCGGAGGAATCAAACACGGGTCGGCCACATGAAAGGCGAATGCCCTACCGCTGTGCTATTGCTCCATCCCCAGTTTTTACAATACTGAAATAATTCAATAATATTTTGTCTTTCTTGGGGGGGAGATGAGGGGTGCACCACACCGGACACTGCTCAGGGATCACTTCTGGCAGGGAACTGGGGGCCATCTGGGGTGTCAGGGATTGAACTAGGGTCAGTCATAGTGTGCAAGGAAAACACCCTACCTGCTGTGCTTTACTATCACTGTGCTTTACTAAAACTAAATAAATAAAATCTCTTAATTGGATGGTAGAGGAGAAAGTGGAAGTATGCTCTAAAAAAGAGGAGAAAGTGGAAGTATGATCCCTCAATGATAATTTTCTATTAAAAAGAAAAACAAGGCATAAACTAAATGATCAGCTTGCCCCATGTACTTAGATACCTACTCGAACCAGAAATAGTAAGAGACTTTTGTTCCATTGCTGACTCATTCATCTAGGAGTCCTTCCTTCAAGAGAAAGGAACCTTTAAGTGGCACTTTTTAAATGAAACTTCTCTTTTCTTTAGAAGTTATAACCACACCAAATAATAACAACTACAAATGTTACTGATAATAAAGTGTCCTCATGTACTGAATTCTAATACTTTTAAATTTAAAACTATCCTTTACAAAATTGAGTCTTCCTTTGCATTAATCTTTCTTAAACCTCAATAGCTCAGTAAGTGGAAATCTGTTTACACATAATTTTGATGTTGTTACTATTATTAATGATGTTTGAAAATTTCTACACAAGAGCCAAAAAAAGAGAATACAGAAGTGAAGTCACTTATCTTGCATGCACCCTTGAATCTCGTTCAAATCCCAGGTGCCATGTATGGGTCCCTTGAGCACCACCAGCTGTGGCCCAAAACAAAAAACTAAATAAATAAAATCTCTTAATTGGATGGTAGAGGAGAAAGTGGAAGTATGCTCTACATGCCTAGCACACAAGAGACCCTGCGTCTGAGCACAGTATTAGAGGGCTTCACCTGGTATGAGCACTGATCTATGTGGCCCTGAAGCCACCTACTGCCCCAGTACAGCCACCACCCAGAACTGAACCTCAGGCCTATCATGCCCAGTGAGGAGAGGATCACTCACTTAAAAAAAAAAATTCAAATTCAATGTCTACATATTAAGTTAGGCTACACTTACCGCTAGCTGGTCTATCACCAGCAAATTCACTGATTAAGATCTTAAAGTACTACATGAACCAAAACCTAAGTTTGATTTTACCTTACCTAACCCAAGGCCCACTTTAAAGTCAATTATCATAATGACCCCTCAAAGTTTAGCCATTCAACCTTGTAACCCTAAACAGAAATTACCTCATGTCAACAGTTCGATATTGACTGTACTTTTCCGTGGTAACAACAATTAAAGCACATCATCCTGTTATGAATCTCTGACCTACTGATCTCAGAGGGTTGCTGCAGAATTAACAGCAACATTTGCAAAACACTCCATCCACTTTGAAGTACTTACATGTAATCTTAAGTACTAACTCTTGACAAGACAGATACATACTTTCAAAATTATTAAAATTTCTGTACAATTCAAACCTGAAAAAGCACTTTTGGAAGCATCTACAGTTTTGGAACTTAAAGACAGGAATACACTTACATATCTGGAAATAAAAACTTCTTTAAAATAAGGCTGATTAAGTCAAACAAGAAGGTGGCTAATGCTTCTCAAAGTTGATGGCTATTTAATTAAAATCATCTTGGAAAACCTTCCACTAAAGCTGGAAATAAAATTGAGTCCAGTCCCGGAAACAATGTCTCGTTTCCACTAACTGCTTTCAACCTATTGACTGCTGCAAAAGTTATCAGCGAAATGAATGATTTTTGGCAGCATTTATAAAGGGATCAAAAGTATAAATCCTGAATATTCTACTGTTAACTGGAGTAGAAAAATATTTAGATCACATGTATGAACTGTCAAATATTACTATCCTAGCACTGACCGTGAAAATTATCCTCCTTCCCAAATTCTTTAAAATCGGGGTGGGAGTGAGGGGCTGAAGCCACAATACAGCAGGTAGGGCACTGCCTTGCACGCAGCTGACCAAGTTTGATCCTCAGCATCCCATATGGTCCCCTGAGCACCAATAGGAGTGATTCCTGAGTGCGGAGCCAGGAATGTGCCCCCCCCCAAAAAAACCCAATAAAAATAGTAATAAAATAGAACCGTTAGAAACAAAGTTTCTGTATGTGTACGTTTAGAAACAATATGTTACCATTTGCACCAGCTTGGGAAGAACCCTAAGAAGAACCAACTTGCCTTCTTGAAAACACGCCCTAAACTTCAGAAGTCAGCCAGCGCACACTTCTTTAAATCGGCATTTCTAATGCTAAAGTGGAACTCGGGGAATGATGTCAGTGTTCGGTCAAGTTGGAGACTACTTTTGAATCTAATAGCGACAATCACTGTTACAAATCCTGACGTCTTTATAAACGCGATCCGTAGGCGATCTAGAGACAAAACCGGTTTCCTCAAGGCTGCCGTGTCGAGAAGACCTGCAAAGTGAGTGAGAACTCCCCACGAACACCCTCGCTCTCCGCGAACAATGACCTAAATCATGAATCGCTATAAAAAGAACAGATGACACCGTCATCGGTCCGCCCTCACATGCGCCCGAGCCTGACGAGTCCCGGAGATAAGATACCATGCACCAGAGGTGACAGTGTGGTCATTTTAGCCATCCCAAGTCCGCGAAACCAGTGAAGAGGAATGATCGGGCTGCGAGCCGGAGTGGGTGGGGGAGGGTTTGCTTGGGGACAGCGAGAGAACGAGCGTTCGGGACAGCGGAGCAGAAAAGGGGGATCGAGAAAGAGTAACTTAGTAGCGGGGGCAGGCGGGGGTGGGGGGAGGAGGGGAAGTTGAGCCACGAAAGCGCCCAAGCCGAGGAGCGCGGTCCAAGCCGACCTGCCTTTGCAACTCTCCCACTTTCCCGAGTTTTCAGCGCACATCCTTTCCCGAGTTCTCCTTGCGAGACGTGAGGGAGGCAGGGAGCTAGTAGGTGGGTTTCACCGGTCCTCTCCCCGCCACCCACCGATCTCATCTCCTCAAAATGTTGGGCATTCGGTCGCGGGCCGGGAAACCCGAAGATCCCCGCCCTCGGGGATGGGTGCGCGCGCTGTGGGGGGATGGGGGCGCCTCCCCTCCCCAGCGCGGCCACTTACGGAGACTCGCTGGGCACGAAGAAATCCACCGCGAAGCCGAAGTAACTTCCTTCGGGGCCCGAGTACTCGGCGGGACTGTCCGTGTCTAGGTTGAAGGAGCCGCACTGGGGCGGCAGCAGCAGCAGCAGCAGCAGCAGCAGCGGCGGCGGCGGCGGCGACCCGACGACGAGAAGCCGGAGTCGGCGAGGGTGAAGGCGCAGGCACCGCCGCGGAGCAGGAGCCATCGCCGAAGTGCGTTGCGGGGCGCTGAGCCCGGGGCCCCGGCCACCCCTCCGGGAGCGCACGGTGCCCGCGGCCCTGCACGCCGAGCGCCCAAACTCGCTGGCCGCCCGCTCCGACACGGCTCCGGGACGGCGCCTGAAGCCTGCAGCAGGACTGAACTCTCGGGAGCAGCCGCCCGGGAAGTTGGGCGCGGGGCGCTCGGGCGGGGACGGCGGCGCGGGCGGCCCGAGTCTCCCTCCCGTTCCGCAGCTCGGGCCGGGACAGCCGGGGTGAGAGTTGCACCCCCAGGCGGGGAGCGGCTGCGGGGGGAGGAGGAGGAGCGCGACTTGGAGGCGGAGTCGGGGCGGGACGAGCCCGGGAGAGTAAATGGGAGGGGGCGTGGCCGGAGAAAGAGGCGGGGCCTGGGTGGAGCTCTCTCGGGAGACCCAGCGGGAGGAGGCGGAGCCGGCGGAGAGGCGCTCCCAGGAGGCGGAGCCCGCGTCGCCGCCGGAAGTGAAGGGGAAGTGTCCTCCCCCCTACTGGAGCAATCCGAGCGGCTTCCGCGGGACCTGGAGCGGGTCCGCTGTTCCCAGGCCCTGGTCCCGGAGCCTTGGTCCGTAGCTGCCCCCTCCCCCCCGCCTCGTACCACCTCCTCCGCCCGCCCCCCCACCACACACACGCAAGTGGCTTTCGAACTCATCACCTCAGGGATGGTGGGCGCGAGGGGAGGGGCATTCTAGCATGCCCATCGCTTGAGTTTTGAGGGCACCCAAAGTTCCCTGGTCCTGCCGGGAACTCCCGGGCAACTTTTGTTTCATCGGCTTCTGTCTTCTCGTGTTTTGCTGCTTAAAAGCCTGGCAGGCGCTCACAAACGCTATAATTAACGGCCGTGTTCCACCCCCACTCCATCCCACACACAAACACTGAACTTAATTATAAGCTTCCAGAATGCTAGCACAGCCCCTTCCTGGCTGACTGTTAGTACTAAACTTCAGTGGTCCACGAAAGAATTGGCAAGGCTTTAGTAATAAGCAGTAATCCTTTTATTTGAAGATTGGATAGGGGCTGGGGCACACCCTGCCGTACTGCGGGGGGAGAGGGGGGGAGCGGGGCGGGTGTAAGGGGTTGAAAGGGGAAGGGGGGGGCAGGCAGGGCTGTCAGTCATGGCAGAGTTTGGGGGACCCATTGAGCTTTCTAGGCCCAGCAATAGTCTCTCTCTCTCTCTCTCTCTCTCTCTCTCTCTCTCTCTCTCTCTCTCTCTCTCTCTCTCTCTCTCTCTCTCTCTCTCTCTCTCTCCCCTCTCTCCCTCTCTCCCTCTCTCTTTCCCCCTCCCCCCCTCTCCCTCTCCCCCCACTCTCTCTCCTTTTGGAGCCACACCCTGCGGTTCTCAAGGGTTACTCTTGCCTCTACACTCAAGATTATACTCTGGGCAGTGCTCATTGATGGGATGCCTGCTTCCAACCCTGATGAGCCTCAAGCAAGACGAATGCCCTACCCTCTGTACTATCCTCAGCCCCATCTTTTAAATCAAAAATGAGAACGGACCTATTAACTGGAATTGTATGATTCAGCACAACATAAAATGGGGATATCGGAGTAGAAATGTCATTTTGGAAATGAAAGGAAGAGCAAGTGCTCTTGGCCTCCTGCGACTGGCTGGCTTGCCAAGAGAGGTGTGTTCCACGTGACCAGTCCACTGATAGCTGAGACTCCTTGGACAGTGGAAACCCAGACTATTTTTCTTTATATTCCCAAATTCTCTCATTTTGTATCACATGCTAAAGAATCTCTTGAAAAAGACATTACAAATGCATTGTGTGTATCTTAAAAATTTAGTGAAGACAGGGGTTCTAGAGATACCACTGGAGCTAAGAGCGCTGATCACTGTCATCCCGTTGATCATCGATTTGCTCAAGCGGGTGGCAGTAACGTCTCCATTCGTCCTAGCCCTGAGATTTTAGCAGCCTCTCTTTACTCATTCTTCCCAGCAGTGCCACATTGGAGGCTCTTTCAGGGTAAGGGGAATGAGACCTATCATTATTACTGTATTTGGCCTATCAAATACGCCACAGAGAGCTTGCCGGGCTCTGCCGTGTGGGCTGGATACTTTCAGTAGCTTGCCAATTTCTCTGAGGGGGAGAACTAGGCTATAAGAGGTCGCTTTCTGGATCTTGGCTGTTGATGGGATTATATGGTACTGAGAGCAGTTTGTGGATGTGGCTGCCAAGCTGCTGGACAAAGGGGGATCTGGGTAGAGGAGGCCCAGTCCCGATCCGAGCAGGCTTGGAAATCTCAGCCCCAGGTTCCACACACCTGGATTCCTCTGCCAGTTCCTTCATGCATGAGGCTTGTCCGAACTTGGGGAGAGGGGTCTTGAGCATGGCTGTGTCTGAGTTCCAGAGGTCTTCGGCTGCCGGGGCTCTGCTCGGGTAGGGAGGGAAACTCAACTCACCCCCTCCGAGGGGCCCTGGAGAAGACAGCCAGGTGCAGGGGCAAGAGACTCTGTGTTGCTCTCTTCTGGGAGCAACAATAGATACTATAAAAGTAATATTGGATGCCAAATTAATATTGTAATTTTAATTACAAAGTAATATTGCCAGAGTAATATTGCCAAAAGAAACTAGTATAACTCAATCACAATGAGCATTACACTTAATTCTGTGAAGAAATATGCACACATTTAAATTGAAATGAAATGTCCGATTGGACAGTTTTTTTTTTTTTGCGGGGGTCATACTTGAAGGTCCTCAGGGATCATACGGGGTGCCAGGGATTGAACCCAGGTCATTGCATACAAGGTACCTTACTATTACTCCACCCCCCAATTATTTTTTTATTTTTTACTTTTTATTTTTTTAAATTTTATTTTATTGAATCACCATGTGGAAAATTACAATGCTTTCAGGCTTAAGTCTTAGTCATAAAATGCTGAAAAAACCATCCCTTCACCAGTGCCCATATCCCACCACCAAGACAAAAAAAAACAAAACAAAAAAACCAAAAAAACCAAAGTACACCTCCCATCCCGCCCACCCCCGAACCCCCCTACCTTGTAACTGATAAATTTCACTTTACTTTCTATTTACTTTGGTTACATTCAATATTTCAACACAAACCTCACCATTATTATTAGGAGCACCCCACTAGAGTCAGACCTGTTGTGAAGAGAAATGAGGTCTTGGCCGCGCGGTTTTGTATTTCTGTACTTTAACAACTAAGTCCAGGGAGATTTCTTCCGGATATTCGATCATTGCAAGCTTGTAAACCCCATCTGTGGTCGTCATAATATGGCGGTCCCCACGCCCTTCATCCCCGGGAAGGGACAGGCGAGAGAGAGAAATACCTTTCCCCTCCCGGGCGGGCATGGGGTCGCAGCTTAGTTCTCTGGCTGGAAACAATCTGCAAGAGCAGTCCATGTTGTAGTTGGTTCAGCTGGGTCTGGATTCACGCTGGTGCAGCTGCGGAGGAGCTGCACACGTGTGCGGCCCCCGGGGTCACATCTCGGCAGCAGTGGGAGGGGCCAGTGCCTCCCACCTTCCCAAGAGCACCTTCGCGCCCTTTTGCTGCAGTTTTTGTCGTAAAATCCCATCTGTGGTCGTCATAATATGGCGGTCCCCACGCCCCTCATCCCCAGGAAGGGACAGGCGAGAGAGAGAAATACCTTTCCCCTCCCGGGTGGGCATGCACCCCCCAATTTGAACTTATAGTTCTACATTACACTTTTTACAAACCACAGTCCAATATTTGCCTAATGGAAATTATCATAAAAGAGTTAATCCTTAATAGACACATGTAAATATAGACACAAATTTCCCAAGATGCTTCCTAGTACATTAAAGACTGTATGCATGCACTTTCTCAAAAGCCCAAAGCATCTCTTACTCCCTAGGTGTATGAGAGCCGATTGCTTTAGAATCACCTCAGAATGGTAAGACAAATGTGAAGGTTTCATTTGTTAATCTTCCCATTTTGCTTCTGATCCAAAGTAGAAATCAAATAGACCAGGTAGGTGGAGAAAAGAAATAAATAGATCACGGCAAGGATGAAATCAAGATGATGGTAATATGCATGTGCCTAAAAAATTAAAATGTATTTAGGAATTTTTAAAATAAGAGTTAGCATGCACTTTGGGTTAAAAAACTAAATTTTGGGGGCTAGAGTGGTAGTATAGTGGGGTAGGGTATCCCTTATATACAGTTGATATAGATCAATCCCCAGCATCCCCTATGGTTCCCTGAGCACCACCAGAAGTAATTCCTGAGTGCAGAGCCAGGAGTAACCCCTGAGCATTGCCAAGTGTGGTCCCCCAAAACACGAAACAACAACAACAACAATAGCAAACTAGATTTCCGTAAAATAGAGTAGTCGTGCTTAATCCTTAAATAGTCTTCTATCCTTGCAAAAAAAGAAGTCTGTTGCAGTACATATTAACTCAGTGTCTACTTAGAATCCACAATATACTGGATAACAAATACAAGAAAAAAGAAAAGCACATGTTTCATCTGATAAAAGAAAAGCTGTATTCCTGTAACATGACTCTTTAAACATCATCATAACAATTTTCTAATTTAAGATAATTCAGTGGATTTAAGCACTTGACCTGTAAGAGTTAGTCTAAGAGTTTAATCACATGCACCAACTATAATCCTGACATATCTGCTTAGTGATCAGTGCCTGGCACCAAAAAACAAAAACAAAAAATAACGTCAAACAAACATTCCTCACATATACAAGCCTGTGCTCTCTAGCCTCAGTGAAATATTTTAAACAAAATTTATTACTGGTTGTATTAATCAAATAAGTTCTACTAACTTTGAAAGTTTTGTTAAGAATAAAATATAAAAGAAAAACTGAACGATGATTTTGGTAAAGACTAGAAAGTATCTTATAATAGTAAAGTTTTACCATAAATAATAGCTGCAAGTTAATTCATTATGAAGTTAAGGTGAAAGAGAAGAAACTGGGCTGGAGAGATAAGTACAGTACATAGGGCACTTGCCTTGTAGGCTGCAAACAGAACAGATTCTGTTCCTGGCACTGCATATGCCTCCCCCCCATCCCCTAAGCTTTGCCAGGAGTGATCCCTGAGCATAGAGCCAGGAGGAAGTTAAGGAAAAAAAGAAAAGAAGGAAGGAAGGAAGGAAGGAAGGAAGGAAGGAAGGAAGGAAGGAAGGAAGGAAGGAAGGAAGGAAGGAAGGGAGGGAGGGAGGGAGGGAGGGAGGGAGGGGGGAGGGAGAAAGAAGTGAAGGAAGGAAGGAAGGAAGGAAGGAAGGAAGGAAGGAAGGAAGGAAGGAAGGAAGGAAGGAAGGAAGGAAGGAAAGAAGGAAGGAAGGGAGGGAGGGAGGGAGGGAGGAAGGGAGGAAGAAGTGAAGGAAGGAAGGAAAGAAGGAAGGGAAGAAGGAAGGAGGAAGGAAGGAAGGAAGAAGGAAGGAATGAAGGAAGGAAAAAAAGGAGAAACTAATGTGTATGTATTCTCTACTAATCTCTTCATATCTCTTGACCTCCACTGTGGGTAATAAAATGATCTCCAGAGTCTTTCCCATGCTTAATAACTGTCATCTCTTGACATTTCTTTGACCTTTCGAGGATAACTAGGCTGGTTGTGAATAGCTGGTATGAAAATCATTTGTTCTCCTTCAAATGTCTTTCTTAAGGCCAGGAAGATGACTCAATGGACTGGAGTGTATGCAAGTGTGGCTCAAAATCAGACCAAAAACAACAATAAAACACAGACAAAAACCGGGGCTGGAGCGATAGCACAAAGAGTAGGGCGTTTGCCTTGTACGTGGCTGACCCGGGTCCGATTCCCAGCATCCCATATGGTCCCCTGAGCACCACCAGGAGTGGTTCCCGAGTGCAGAACTAGGAGTAACCCCTGTGCGTCGCCAGGTGTGACCCAGAAAGCAAAAATAAACAAGCAAACAAACAAACAAAAACCAATGTCTTAGTCCCGCACTAGGAAGATGTCCTCTGGAGATCACATGACTTCCACCAGTATTAAGAATGTAGAGTGAAACGTGTCTGTTTCATCATAGATAATATCATCATCATCTGTAGATAATACATATATTTTTCAGAACAGTAGAGAATAAATTTACTGTGGCATTTAGATCAGATTCTCCTTCCATGTATTAGGAAAGTTAGTTGTAAGGACGTAAGGATTTCAGATGAAGGTGCAGGTAAATACTGACATGTCTTTGTTCCTTTTTAAAAGAGCAAATCAGGGGCCAGAGAGAATTATGGTGGGTAGGATGCTGGCCTTGTGCATGACTGAGCTTGTGATTAAATTGCCAGCACAACGTGTGGGTCTTCTGATCAGCACTGCCAGGAGTAGATTCCTGAGCTTAGAGCCAGGATTAACACAGCTAGGAGTGGCTCCAAAATGAACAATCAAGGCAACACAGGTATAATTAATCTTGATATTTCAACTGTGCAACTGTTTTCTTTGACCTGTATTTGTCTTTATTAATTTTTTTGGCTGGGGGGGGTCACCAGCAGTACTCATGGGCTACTCCCTGGTTTGGTGTTTGTGGGGCCATGAGGTGCTAGGAATTGAAACTGGGCCTCCTGCATGCAAAGCTTGTGCTCTAGCCATTGAACTCTCTGGCCCAGAACCTGTTTTTTCCCCTTTAAAAGGGTCTAACTTAAATAATGGTTTCTTCAATGACGTTTCTAACATCTTCTGCTTTGTCTTCCTTTCTGTTAGATCTGGGTTTAAGAAGGAGAAAAAATTAATTATGAATGGCAGAAAAGGTTCTTCCCATTCCTGGGGTTCTTTGCAGCTCATTGTGAAAACACTCTGTTCTCTTAAGAGTCATTACTGACTTTAAGAACATGCCTGGTAATTTTCAGAATTTTCCTTTAAATGATCAGTGCACTTAGGAAAGTAACAGAAAGTCATGTCTGTTAGTCTAGTAAGGCTAATTAAAGATTACACCATTCTCTTACTCTGTAACCACTTAATGGGATTTAATTTGTTTCTAAAGCTTGTATGTGTTCATGTATACTCCTTATAGTAAGAAGAAAATAATGGACTAGAGAAATAGTAAGGTGGCTAGGGTGCTTATCTCACTACTGGGTTCTATCCCTTGTACCATATATGGTCCCCTAAGCACCACCAGGAGTGATCCTTGAGCACAGAGCAAAGCAAAAGGCATAAAAATATATCAGTGACAAAACACTACACATAATACACTTGTTTGAATAATTACTGAAAGTGTTTTCCTCATACTTTAATTCTAGTAATGCTTAGCACTGTTTGATTTAAATACATGCATTTTAATTTATTATTTATTTTGTTTGTTTCTGGTTCTTCTACAATCCCATGCCAAGCAGTGCTCAGGGATCACTCCTGGCTCTGCACACAGTGCTTACTCCTGAGGACCACATATCATGCAAGGATCAAACCAGCATTGTCCACATGCAAGGCAAGCCCCCTACCTGCTGTACTATTGCTTTGCCTGCTCAATTTATATTTTTAAGTAAGTAATAAACATCTCCATGTCTCAACAAGACATTGTTACGCCTATATCTACAAACACATCTTTGTAGAAAAAATTTGAATGTTAAGACCGTGAAAATGTTACATTAAATGCCATCACGTCTAATAAATACTATTGGTTATACTTTTGTAAATTAGTACTCATTACATTAGTATGTTCTTTTTTGTGTCCAATTTTATGGAACATTTTAATATAAGTAAAGCAAATTTATTTACATGATTATTGCATGTTCTTTCTACTTTTAGGAATACTCCATTTAATTTGCCTAATTAAAATATGTTAATCATTTATTTCTCAAATATTTTAATAAACATCCGTTAAGTGTATAGCATTTATTTCAATTGACACATTTCATTTTCTTATTTATTCCCACTTTATTTAAACACTACGCATTACAATGCTGTTTATGATGATTTGTTACAGGAATGCAGTATGATAACACCAATCTCATGATCATCACCTTCTCTCCACCATTGTCTCCATTTTCCTAACCACCCCTCAAGCCTGCCCCTGTAGCAGGCCCAAAGTAACATATTTTGTGTTGTTTGTTACCAATAAAAGGCTTATGAAATGATAAAAAAATTTTCACAGAAGAAAATTTGTAAAAATTGTATCTCATGGGGGAAATTAAGTCCTTGTCTGAGGGTTTATTAAGCTGTTGCTTCAAGTTGTCTTCTGTGCTAATGTGTTTGTTAGTCTAGATTGGTTGACTTCTGCAATTCCTTACAATCTGGTGTGCTACTGCTGACATGTCAGTGTCACAGAGTTTGGAGATGTGGCTCCAGAAATTCCAGAATATATAACCGGGCAATCAGACCTGAGACATTTCAGTGGCTTTGGGACATGTGTGCAACCTGCTGCCGGGGAAATTGGTAGGGGGGAGCTGTCCTGCTCCCTTGCTGAAAACACCCCAAAGTCTCAGTCGGGAACAACAGGTATCCAAGAAATGTTCGTGGTTAGTTGATCTCTTTTGAGACTTACTTCGGAGTCTCTGGAATAAGGCCGGTAGGTGAGCTTACATGGTTGCCTAGTGGGAAGAGGGCATGGCTGACAGGCTTCTGGAAGTGTGGGGAGGTAAATGGGGGTTGCCCATCCTGACTCAGTGAAGACCTGGAGTTTTCAGTAAAAATAATCCATGTACCTGAAATTTTTGGCAGAGTAGGTTCTCTCTGGAGCTTAGTCTTAAGGTGGTGGATTCCAGTGAGAGGCATGACAGTGACTTTGGGGAGGAGGTGTAGAATTGACACTTTTTAAAACATTTGGAGCCACAAGCGGCAGTGCTTAGAGTTGGTTCCTGGGTCTGTGCTCAGAGATCGCTCCTGGTGGCTCAGGTGTTGACTGCAAGCAAGGCAAGCAACTTACTCACTGCACTATCTCTCTGGCCCATTAACTGAAACTTAAATTACCAAAATAAGTTAGTCATGATCCCTGACAGGAACCTTCTAATATTAGTCAAATATTTTAGTAAATACTATTAGCAAATATTTTTTAAGGATATGTTTTGCTATTTGCAAAGTGTGCTATTAAAATACTTCATATCAATTGTGCCTCTTCATACCAATATAATTTCTACATATGGATAATTTTACCCAATTTGCAGATGAGAACAATAAAATGTTATAATGTTCAAATATGCTCTGATTTAATAGGAGAACCTACTTCAGGAACTGCTTTTAATGAATGGAACAAGGAGGAAGTAACTTTACTGTAACTTTGTTGACTAGGTCACAAAAGACACTGAGGCTTCCTTTTGCTTTCTGTTCCTTTGGAAGTCAATCCACTATGTGATGAGAACAGGCAAGCAGCCCTTGGTCAGGCCCACACATGGTGAGGACTTAAGTCTTCTTCTAATAGCTAAGTGATTGAATCTTCTTTAAAGTGGATCCTTTGAGAGGCTCATGAATAAATCTAGAGAAGGGATCAACAAGAACCAGAAGACTCTTTCAGATACCCATGACTGGGTCATCTGGGGCACCCTAGAGAGGAGGTGTGTTAGTTCAGTGCCTACACAAACAGAGCCCCAGTGACCAAAACTCCTACAACCCACAATCACTGCCATCATCCCGGCCATCTCCACTACCTCAGACTAAGCCTCACCCAGAAATTAATCTGCTGAAAAATTCAGGTATGCGGGTTTTGTGGCTTAAATCTTCAAGTTTTCATGGAGTTGGGATGGGCTATCTCCCCCATCTCCCTGTACTTCCAGAAGCCCCAGCAGTCATGCACACAACCTAAAACCACCACTCAGTTTAAAATTTCACCCCAGCTGTATCACAACTTTAAAAATTCTAGATTTCCTAGGTGACATCTCAAACTCTACAACACTGATAAATCAGTAGTAGCACACCAGATTGGGTGGAATATAATGTAGAAAGCAACCAATATCTATTAACAAAACATAAACACAGAAGGCTTAGCTGGTAACAAGATCTGAGTAATCTCTTACATAAGGACTTAATGGCTCAATGGTTATATACAATTTACATTCACTTTCTTCTAAGGAAACATTTTTTGATCATTCTGTTGTCAAATTAGTGATAGTAAGCAATATAGAATAAATTGTTAAGAACTACTATGGAGACAAGGTTAAGGGATGGTTGGGAAAATTGGAGACAATGGTGGAAGAAGGGAAGGTTTAATGGTAGTAGAATTGGTATTAAAATATTGAATTCTTGTAACAAATCATCATGATCAACTTTGTAAATGACAGTGTTTATATGAAGTATAAGGGGAATATTTACATATGTGGGACTTACCTATCCCATGTAAAAATTCTTTAAAGTGCTTTTAATGACTTTAAAAGTGCTGTTAATGACAGGTGAGACATGATTATTACCATAGCAAGATCCAAGTATAAAATAAAATTTAATGTAATATATTTTAGATTCCATACATGAAAACATATATATGTAAATGAGAATAAGCATTTAAAAATATTGTATCAAATATTTTGAGTTCATATTTACATAGGTCAAAATTATATAGTAATGAGTAATTGGCCCTTACTGATTTATTTTCTGATGATTCTATTTGCCAGTTCTTAAATTTGTTGGAATAAGCAATATAAAGTAAATTTTTTTATGTGCCAAAATGAGCAGGTTGGGATTGGAAGGGAAACTATGGATATTGGTGGGAAGTTGATACTACTGGTGATGGAACATTAAATGCTTGAAACAACTGTGTAATGAAAACTTTGTAAATCATGGTGTTTTTAATACAAAATCAATAGGGACCAAAATAATAGTATCTTGGGTAGGGCCTTTGCCTTGCACACAGCTAATCCGGATTTGATCCCTGGCTTCCCAAATGATCCCCTGAGCACCGTCATGAGTGCAATTCTTGAGTGCAGAGCTAGGAGTAATCCCTGATCATTGCTGGGTGTGATCCAAAAAAAGCAGTATATATACTTAATATTGATATATATCTATATTTTAAAAATAAGGTGGATTCTTTTTCCTGGTTATCACTAGATCCAGCAGCCCCTACCGAGATCTAACCTCGAAAGACACCCTGAATTCTAAACTATGCATCTATGCTATGCTCTAATCACTGCCCAACCCACAGAAACTGTGAGAGAAATTTTTCTTCGGTCAGTGTATTTTAAAGATAACTCATTATTTGGCACTGGATAACTAATGCAATTAGTATGCAAAAGTTTGATAATTTGCACAGAACCTAAAAAAGTTTGAGATAGTCCAGTCTTAGTGATAAAGGAACCAAATAATTTATTATCTAACTAGGACAAACAGCGTTCTCTAATAGAACATACTGTAATGATGGAAATATTCTGCATCAGCACTATCTCAAGTACTTGAATTAGCCACATGTAATTATTAAGCACTTGGCACAGGCCTAGGATACCTTACCCTATGAACTACAGAGGATTGAACCCAGGTCGATTGCATGCAAAGCAAGCACTGTCCTTGCTGCACTATCTCTTTTGCTCTTAAATCTTAGTTGATTTGGGTAGCCACATATAGGAAGTGGTTCCCCTAAAGTGAATACAGTTATAGATGGTATTTATACAGAGGTGAAAGAGTATGTAATAGATTCTGAATTCTCTCCCAATTTTGTTCCCCAGAACCAGGCATGTAAGTGGTTTAAGTACTATTTCTCCATTCTCTGCTACATTCTGTACTGAATTCACCCAGTTCTTGCTATCCAAAATTCATTCATTGATTTTGTCACCACAGAATTATAAAGTGTATTGGAGAAAAAAAAAGAATCCTCTCTGGCATCATCATTTCTAAACGTTTCAATTTTCCCTCTCACTATATTCAAGAGCCCTTCCTTTCTGGGATGCCTCTCTCATTTTCAAATATGATTTCTCTGGTTGGTTAAAAAGAGCAAAGGGGAGTGATAGCACAGCAGGTAGGGCATTTGCCTTGCACGTGGCCAACCCAGGTTCGATTCCCAGCATCCCATATGGTCCTCCGAGCACTGCCAGGTGTAATTCCTGAGTGCAGAGCCAGGAGTAACCCCTGTGCATCACCCAAAATAAATAAATAAATAAACCACGATCACGAAATCCCATTAATCATCAATTTCTCAATCGGGCTCATAACCTCTCCATCCATCCTTTCCCTGAAATCTTAGAAGTCTCTCTCAACTTGGCCCTCCCAATGATGTCGCACTGAGGCTTTTTTCAGGGTCAGGGGAATGGGACCCAGCTTGTTACTGGATTTAGCATATGAATACACCATGGAAAGCTTGCAAGGCTGTCCCATGTGGGCAGGAAACTCTCAGAAGCTTGCCAGTTTCTCCTTGAGGGAGAAGTGGGCTACAAAATATCGCTTCTGGGAACTTGCTTTTAAGTCTCTCTCTGGATGTTGGCTGTTGATGGGATTACACACACCTGGGTTCTTCTGCCGGTACCTTCATGAGTGAGGCTTGTCCAAGCATGTGGAGAGGGGCCTCGAGCATGGCTGTAGCTAGGTTCCGGTGGTCTTTGGCCGCTGGGAGCTCTGCTTGGGGTGGGGAGGGAAGCTGGGGCCCATCCCCTCGGAGGGGCCCCGGGGAAGACAGCCAGGCCTGCGAGCAAGAGACTCTCTGCCAAATAAATTCTAGTAGCTTTGCTCTTTTTATTTATTTAGCTACTAGAATTTATGGGATTATGGAACACAATTGGGGGAAATAAACTTAATCAACTTGATTTTAAGGCACAATATAATATTACTTTCACATCTGAAACTGTGGGCTGCAGTAACTCCTCCCGTTGCTGGCTTCCCTGGGCTCTTTGGAGCAGGAATGGCTTCTTACATGGTACTCCAGGCAGTGTTCCAAAAGGGCAAAGGTAAAAGCTGTATATTCTGCTGAGGCCCAGGCTTTGCTTGTACAGCACCATCTCCACTGTATTCCCTTGGCCAAAACAAATTACAAAACAGGTTCAGAGTATGAGAAAAGAGGTTTTCATTTCTTGAAAGGCAAAGCATCTGTGATTGAGCCCTCCCCTTGGTTCCCTGTACACACTCAAACACCGAAGCAAATGTTAATTATACATTACATACTTAATTCTCTTAGTTTTCCTCATTATGTCTGCAGGGATTGAACTATTTTATGAAACTTACCAAATATGGTATTTGTAGGCTTTGCTTTTAAGTGAATATTTTGGCCTGTGTTTGCTAACAACAAACTCTATTGTTTTCAAGTCCTGAAACCAGTATTATCTATATCATGTATAGTTAAATATGAGTTCAACCAAAGCAAAAAAAAAATCAAAAGTTAAAAATACAGTTGGTATCTATACTTGCATTTTGAACCTATTCAAAATCAACTATGGGATTATTCCTTAATTATTAACAACAGAATCACCAATGTTCATGACTTTATCAGATATTCTTAATAAAAACTGCAAATTAATGAAAGATCAGAATTGATTAATATAAATTTAATTTCCTCTTCTACATCTACTCTTCTGTAGTGATTTGTGATAGTTTCTAATTTAAAAATGCTGAAATAGTGGGATAGAATAAAGAGGGTATTGAAACCATTTTGAGAGGTTAGTTACAGAATATTAAACAATCATTTCAGGAGAAAGAATTGAGATAGCAGATAGACCTACCATTAAAAAAAAGCAGTAATTAAATGATTAAGGAAGGGTGACTTTCTAATCCCCAAATATACCATTTTACTTGCAAACTACTTGTAGTTTTGAAAAGCAATCTAAAATGTGTTCTTGGAAAGTGGCCTCTGATACAACTTTAAAAGTAGTAATTCTTAGAAGAAGAAAAATAAGCTTCTGAATGAAATAATGGAACAAACCATAAAAATGTTTTTTAGCCAACTAACAGAAAACATAAGATGACAATCTATTTTATTTGCCTGCTTTCTGCATTGACAATGTTTTATATGTTGTACAGTATCTAACATTTGCTTTAGAAGTTTTTCTCTTTTGGTTTAGACCGAAGAAAAAGTTTGTGTTCAGGGTTTATGTCCTCCTGAGTCAGCATGTAAATTTCCCATTACTCTCCCGGTTGGGTGAGTCACCATCTGAGCTTAGGGAAGTCAGAATCCTGTCTGGGAGGAATGAGAAACAACATTACAGTCAATCAGTCTAGACAGTTAAGGGAACAGCCACTTTGGCCATGTATGGTATCATCCCCACCCCCACCCTAAATTTTTTTTACACAAGAGAGCCTAGAGAGCAGAGAGAGAATTTCTGGGACTATATGTAGCATTACCAGATTTAGAAAATAGAAATTAATGATTCCCAGTTAAATGTGAATTTCAGATAAATAATCCATACTTTTTAGTACATGTATGTTTCACATAATATTTGTGGCATCTTTTTACTTTTAACAAAAATAAAACCATCTCCCCCCAAAAATTTCATTTCTCTGGAATTGACATTGAATGAATATCATATATTTAATCTGGCAGCCCTTCACATATGAATCTCTCTGCATTTAATCTCCTTTTTACTACTCTGGAAAATGTCATAGAGATGAAAGGGTATTTTTCTCAGTTCTAGAAAGCAAAAGTTGAGTTATTTTTCTTTCATCTTTTATTAATCATGCAATTTCTGTCTAACATCAGAGACAGAAAAAGATTATTCATGACAAGAATTCCTCAGAGCAGTGCTTCTTAAACTTTAATGTGCCTTTCTATAATCAACACAGGATCCTGGCAAAATTCTAACTCTAATTCAGTCGCCTGAGGTGGATTCTGACATCTGTATTTTTTTTATTTCCAGGTAATAGCAATGCTACTAATCTGCAGTACATTTTTCAGTAGCAAAGGTTTTAGGTCAGTATAAGATTTATCAAACTTCGCTGCATATTAGAACTATCTGAGGGGTTTTTCAAACTCTTGGTGAGCAAGCTGCATAATATCCAAGTTAATTTTGAACTGCTAGGGGTGGGAGTGATGTGCTAATATTTTATAAATACCTCAGCTGCTTCTAGTGTGCAGCCAAAATGGAGAACCAGTTTCTGATATCCATTTTGAGGTGAGGTTATATTTATCATTGCATAACTGAGATGTAAAGCATTTTAAAATTTACATAATAGTTATTAAATATTAACTGTGATCTTGAGAAATGGATGTATGACTTGAGGCTCTTTTTTTTTGCCACACCTAGTGTTAGGGTTGCTTTTTAATGATTTTATGCTCAGGGATTTCTCCTGTCAGGGTTCTGGGCATCCTCTGAGGTTTCCAGGATCCAGTGAGGGAGGCTGTGTGCAAGACAAATGCCCTACCTGCTGTCTATTTCTCTGCACCACCATCAGTTTTTCAATGTGTCCAATTTTGGTTATGTTTGCTTTTTTTGTTGTTTGTTTTGGGGTCACCCCTGGTGGTAATGAAAACTTACTCCTGGTTCTATGCTCAGGGATCACTTCTGGTGGGCTCAGGGGATCTTATTGGGGGTGCCAGGGATCAAACCCACGTTGGCTTCATGCAAGATAATCACCCTATCCACTGTACTCTTGCTCTGACCGTCAGTTATGCTTTCTAAGCAACTGAGAAAGAGATAGATTTTGTTATTTTAACTGTTAGACTACTAAATATCTTCCAAATTTGGAAACTTTATATCTGTAACACATTTTTCCATGAGTCGAAAATAATTTATTTCTCTGAATGTTTCTAATGGAAACCAAACAGTCACTACCTCAGAGTCTGTCTGGCTTGGAAAAGACTGGAATTTATCATCTGTTACTCTCTTTGTAAGACTTGGCTAAAATCAGAGAATGACTTAAGAAGACAATCAAATATTTAAGTTCTTGTTTTCCACATAAATACATATCAAAAAATAAAATTGTTCCCTCAAAACTACTGTAAAAATATAGCATCGATTGTTACATTTATTTGCAAAAAACCTATGCTGACAGAAAGTCATCTGTGGGGAACATCTATAAAAAGTCTTCCTTCCTCTTTTTCTTTTAACTTTGTCATTGTGGTTTATCCATTTTTATGCTATTTTCCTCAAATACCACCTGTTCTACTGTATCATTCAGTTTTAAAGAATGTTCTTTCTTTCTGTTGCTTTACATTAGAGTGCTAGCCCACAAAATTTGGTTCCATTTTTATTTTGTTTGGCGAACACATCCAGAGGTACTCAGGGCTTACTCTTGGTTCTATGTTCAGAGATTTCTTCTGGCAGTGCTCAGGGGTGCCAAGGATCGAACCCAGGCTGGCTGCATGCAAGGCAAATGCCCTGCCTGCTGTACTATTTCTCCAGTCCCCAGAATAATTTTTCCTTGCTTCTCATTCATCATGCATACTCTTCTATCCTACACCCCCATCTCTTGTCTGCTCACTTTAACACCTTGTGCCAACACATTCTGGAATCTGTAACCACAGTTTACTTGATTTGCCTCCCTCACCAACTCCAGCAGTAGTTAAGCAGTCAAGAAGTTTAGTAGTTAGTTTACAATAGCCAGAATCTGGAAAAAACCCGAGTGCCCTAGAACAGATGACTGGTTGAAGAAACTCTGGTACATCTATACAATGGAATACTATGCAGCTGTTAGAAAGAATGAGGTCATGATGTTTGCATATAAGTGGATCAGCATGGAAAGTATCATGCTAAGTGAAATGAGTCAGAAAGAGAGAGACAGACATAGAAAGACTGCACTCATATGTGGAATATAGAATAATAGACTATAAGACTAACACCCAAGAATAGTAGAAATAAGTACCAGGAGGTTGTCTCCATGGCTTGGAGGCTGGTCTCTCATTCTGGGCAACTCAGAGAAGGGAACACCAAGTAAAATGTGGTTGGAGGTCATGTGGGGGAAGGGTGATGCGGGCCGAATACAGACTAGAGACTGAACACAATGGCCACTCAACACCTTTATTGCAAACCACAACACCTAATCAGAGAGAGAGAACAAAAGGGAATTCCCTGCCATAGTGGCAGGGTGGGGTGGGGGGAGACGGGACTGGGGAGGGGGGGAGGGATGTTGGGTTTACGGGTGGTGGAGAATGGGCACTGGTGAAGGGATGGGTTATTGAACTTTGTAAGGGAGAAACATGAGCACAAAAATGTATAAATCTGTAACTGTACCCTCACGTTGACTCACTAATTAAAAATAAACTATTAATTTAAAAAAAAGAATTAAAAAAAAGAAGTTTAGTAGTTAAAGAAGCCTACACAGGTTGGGGCTCCTGAGTGGCCCCATTAGCAGTTGAAAGGTGCCAGTAGGAAAAGTCTCAGAAGACCTGAGAGGGTGGGTGGCAGCTTGTTGCAGAAATTCTTAACTCTGGGTCTTAGTGTGCTCTTCAGAGAACTTTTGCCTGGGGAGGAGCATCATATGGTAAGTGCAGAATGAAGAGAAATTTAACCTGAATCTGTCCTGCATACCAAGTTGGCCACCTCAGAATGTTTTTGTTCTAAATACAGCAGTTTACCCTCTCTGCCAAGAGAGACATCTACATGTTTTATAAAAACTTCATACAGTGTAGCAGTGGAGTATATGATATAATAAATATCTACCTGTATAATATTTATTGGCCATTTGCAATTCTTGTTTTATGTGCATTAGACCTTTAATTTTTTAAAAAATGCCAAGTTCTACTCCAATCTTAAAAATAAAGAAACTGAAGCTTGAAGAGTAATGTATTGTCATGGTCACACAGATAACTGGATAGTAAAGTCAGAGGTGAATCTGATGAAAGAAATCAAGTAAGAGGTAAAAATCTGATTTTTCATTAAATAATATGTGAATATACCTAGAGCCTTTACTAAAGTAACTACAGAAAGAAAGAAAGAAAGAAAGAAAGAAAGAAAGAAAGGAAGGAAGGAAGGAAGGAAGGAAGGAAGGAAGAGAGAAAAAGAGAGAAAGAAAAAGAAAGTATGAATGAAAAAAGAAAGGATGAATGAAAAAAGAAGGTAGGAAGGAAAGACAAAATGAAAAAAGAAGGAAGGATGGAAGGAAGAAAGAAAGAAGTAAAGAATGAAATAAAGGATGAATAAAAAGGAAGTAAGTAAAGAAATTATGAAAGAAGTAAAGAAAGAAAGAGAGAGAAAGAAAGAGAGAAAGAAAGAAAGAAAGAAAGAAAGAAAGAAAGAAAGAAAGAAAGAAAGAAAGAAAGAAAGAAAGAAAGAAAGAAAGAAAGAAAGAAAGAAAGAAAGAAAGAAAGAAAAGAAAGGAGGGAAGGAAGGAAGGAACGAAGGAAGGAAGGAACGAAGGAAGGAAGAAGGAAGGAAGGAAGGAAGGAAGGAAGGAAGGAAGGAAGGAAGGAAGGAAGGAAGGAAGGAAGGAAGGAAGGAAGGAAGGAAGGGAAAAAGAGAGAGAGGCAAGGGGGGAGGGAGGGAGGAGAGAGAGCAAAAGAGTGAGAGAGAGAAAAGAGAGTTTATAATCTTATTTCTACTAGTACATGACAATGTTTCAACAGAAATGAAGGTCAGAGAGTCCTGTGCACTGAGTGCATGCTTTACATGCAGGAAGTCTGATTCAGTCCCTGACATGCCCTGGTCCCCTGAGCATCACCAAAAGCCACCTCCAGAGCACAGCATCCCTTGAGTGTGACCCCAAACAAAACAAACAGAAAAGAAGAAATAAAAGGTCTGTTCCTGAAGAAATAAAATCAAATATTTCTCCTAGCCTCTTGTGATTCTACACAAAATGTACCCTCGAGTATTTGCATATTCATTTACCTTTTTCTAATGTGCTTGTCTAGGTGAAGCTCTCGGGGTGTCCGTACAAGCAACTTTTTTTTTATCATATTGATTCTACATTATTTTTTATTACTATTTTTTGAGTCACCATAAGATCAAGTAACTTTTTTTTGAGAGCATATAAGGCAATGTTAGTGCTTTATTCTGTACATTTTCTGCTTTTGCTATAAAAAGCAATCAAACTGAAAGCTCCCTTGGGGGAGGGGAGAAGGAGCTATTAGAGATCAGAGGAGATCAGATGCCTGTTATAACCTGACTTTATTCTGGGAGAAAGTGAGGTTTGCCCTTCCTTTGCACCATTTAAAGAAATGATCCTAAATTCCAAGAATGCCTGTGGCAATCCATAGACACTGCACTTTCCTCTGTTTGTTTATTTTTACATTGGGTACAAAGTACATTAATTACCGCTGGTCACTGGAAGAGAATGCAATTATGGCCTGAAAGGATGACCGACCTGCCTTTTCCCATTGAGTGACTAACTGCAAAGCCACTTTTGCGGAACACTTATCTGCAAGATCAGCTTTGCTTTGTTACCGGACATGTCCAGAAGAAAATTAATGGCTCAGTTTTAGTGACCTTAGCTATTCTAGGTTCTGGTTACCTGACAAAAATTAAAATCAAATTATATACTAAGAAGACACATGCACGAAAAATAGACAACACAAAACTGGTCCTTACTAGCTGTGTATATATTATTTAAACCCCTACCTGCATGATTCACATCTTAATAAATGCCCTGTTGAAGGTTCTGGCATGCTTGAAGAAGAGGAGACACAATCCACCCTGTAATCAGGCATTGCTTAGAAGGAGGGGTATGTTATTACTGCTTGACACCTGAAATCAGTCACAGCATTCGCACATCCAAATCCTTTGTGTATATGATAGTAGTTTGAACAGTTTTATGTATAATATGACTTTCTGAAGGAAAAGTTAAAGTGCGAAGAACATAAAGTATTAGTCACTGACGAGAATCTGGAAATAGAGAGCCAGACTCCTCTAAAATGATGCCAATCCAAAGGAAGATCAAAATAATGAGTTTGCCATTAATAATAATCTTTATAGGTCCTTGTACTTGAAACTATGTTACATTGAAAGCAAGGTATTTGCTAAATATCCAATATAACAAGTCTCTTAAGGAAAGTTTGGTTGGTTTTTTGATATGAGGGGGTAACAGCTAGGTGCTAGGGGCCATTCACATCTAGTGGTGACTATGAGGTGCTGTGGTCAACTGGGGGCTCCCACATGGAAAGCACTCACCTAGTCTATTGAGTTATGTCTCTGCTCTCTTGATTCTCTCTCGCTCTCTCTCTTCTCTCTCTACTCATTTTTTCCCCATTTTTCTCTGCTCATTTCTGATCTCTGATCTCTGGGGATCAGACTCAGGGTCTCACACACGAGGCACATATGTGCTCTACCACTGAGTCTCATCCCTGGCCTTGAAAGAAAAGCTTGATGACAAACATTTTTCTAGCAGCCTCAGACTGTGGTAGAAAATAGAGTAGAAATTTATCATGGGCAGTGTAACTATGAGCATTCCCGCCCCACCCCACCCTTCCACAGAGGCTGCCTGCAGTGCTCTCCTGTTCTCGGTGGGCTGTTTACATCATCCCTTCTTGGGATACTGTAGCCCTGGTTGTCGTGGTAGTAGTGGCTATGACTAATGACCTCCCCAGCATACTTAGCTCCCTTGAGATGTTCAAGCAGGGCATCAGGATTCTGGGTGGGGAGGAAGGGCCTCTGAGATTTGGACCATACTTTTAGCTACACTGGGACCCTCAGGAATAGTGCCTCCCAGCCCCCACCGTGGCAGCTTCTCACAGATGGACTCTCAGTTGAAAGAGTCCTTAAATGATTCTTTAAGACAGGAGATGAATGGATTCAAGATAAATGTGTTGGCTGTTGTGTGATAACACAATGCAGGTGGTAATCCCCTTGCCAACAGATGGTAACAGAGCAGAGTCATTGGGGGTATTTTCCTAGTACTGCCTTCATGTGGCTGCATGCCACAGATCTGTTGCACCTTCAGTAATAAATTGTGCTTTTAATTTGTACAGAAAGAAGCCCCAATCTGGAGAAAGCCTACAACTGACCATTATCAGCAAAGAGCCAGGAGGTTCACATGCAAAAACCATGTTATCTGCACATCCATGGAAGCATCCCCAACCTAATTCTATGGTTGAAAATGGGAAAATAGTTTTCTTTCATTCCTACAGGACTTGCAGCTGAAACTATTAATAAAAGATTCGTAAGTGCAATGATGCTCATTCCCCATCCTCCACTACCCCTCCCAATTGCTCTCTTGTGTAAGAATATGATCTGCAGTGAGAAATAAGGTGATTGCAATTAGTTGATTATTAATATTCTGCACATAACTGCCTGGAATATGATATTACAGTTTGCTTCAATGTATTTGCAAGTGTGAGTGATGTAGACTAGAGTCTCCCTCCAGATAGAGAAGTATAGTGCTAGTGACTGCATTCTTACCCCAAAGTCTAAGATGAACACCAGTGCATTGGCACTGAAGTTACTGAAACAGAGGCAGAAACACTTGATATAAGTCAGTCAGTTTGATTGGGCTTCGATTCAAGTCAAATATTCCACTATTTTTGCTTTCCTTTGGAATGTGATTGTTTTTTTTAGCCGATAGCTTAAAATAAAGCCTGAAGTTACTGCATTAAAAGTGTCTAAGTAAAGAAGAAATGTAATCATTCTCAAGTATCTGAGCAAACCTTGTGAATAGTTTATAAATAAACTTAAGAAAAAATCAGTTAAACTTTAATTTGCATGTCTTGCTTTATGACTTATGCTTCTAAACAGCCAAACTATTTTTCAAATAGAATGATGTCAACATATCTACCTACTGCTGTCAGTGAATAGTGGATTAGAAACTTATCAAATCTGCAAACAGGTTTAAAGGTATCAAGTTTAATCTTTCTTTTTGATAATTTAATCTGTAGAAAATATGAACTATTTGCTACAAATTTAACATAATTCTGTGACTAATTTAATCTTTCATTAAGTGTAAGCACTAAGAATGCTAAAGATCTTTTTAAAGTTTTATTTTCATAAGATTTATTTTCTTTTCATTAAGTTAATAAATATTATAGGTATTCAAGTGTAACCTTAATCTTGATGCACTGTAAATTTAATGATGTAATCCTGAAGTACTGAACACTGGCTATAGATAATTTAGGACGTTCATAGAAAAATAAGTGTTAGGAGGATAAAATACATCTATCATTTTTATTAGTAACACATGTTTTTGAATTGAAATTTGAAAAGTGTTTCTTTTGAATGACTATATGTTAGAATTAAAGATTCTTCTACATAATCTGGCAAATAAATATCAATTGATTGGGGGTGACCACAGCCAGCTGTGCTCAGGGGTTACTCCTGGCTTTGCACTCAGAAATTACTCCTGGTGGTGCTTGGGGACCATATGGGATGCCAGGAATCAAACCTTGGTTGGCTGTATATAAGGCAAGCGCCCTACCCCCTGTATCATCTCTTCTAGCCCCTAAAGATTAATTCTTACCATACAATACAGGAATAGATATGATTTCATGTTACTGAATCTATACTAAATGTCTCACATACTTAAAAAAATTTTAATAGCTCAGGGACTTGGATGTGGCTCAGAAGAGAAATGTTCCATTATTTACTTACTGCCAATTTTCTGGAGGAGTAAACTCTATCAAATTCTCAGAGAAAACCCCCAGGCACCAATATTTGCTGAATCTGGGCTAATCATGCATAAGCTATTTGTTGAGATTGGTAAACTAGGAAGAGAGCTAATCAAAGCAGAATATAAATTCTTCAAAAATAGTAAATGTCCACAATTCCTTTTTAAATATCACTTGTAAAAGTTCAATGATTCATCTCAGCCTAATCTCTATCCCCCCCACACCCGCCACACACAATCCTATCCTATTTATCCCACTAAATGTACACAACAAATGACAAAAAGTAGAGAACTACAAAGGAAAATCGATGAGTTTTGTTTTTCATTGCTAAAGCTGCTGATGCATTCGTTCACTGCATAATGTAAAAGAATCTTCCTGTTTACCTTTTAAATTTTAGAATCTTTTTTGTTGATATGTGTTAATTTTCTGGGACCCGAGGGAGAGTACAGCGGGTAGGACATTTGCCTTGCAAATGGTTCAATCCCTGGCACCCCATATGGTCCCCCAAGCACTACCGCTAGAAGTAATTTCTGAGTGCAGAGCCGGGAGTAACCCCTGAGCATCGCTGGGTGTGACCCAAAAGAAAAAAAAAGTGTTAATTTTCCATAGAACAAAAACAAGAGTTTTGTCTTATGTCAACTCCTTACCCATTCTTTTTGGTAATGATATGCTCAATCCAAAGAGATTTTGTCAAGTCAGAAGATGGGAGCTTTAATATGGAATTTATTAATTTGGATTTCGATCTGTAAGGAGCTAGTGTGTTGTTTGAACATAGTGTGGGACATATAGGGCTTATTTTATGCTCCAGTTCTGTCCATTTCTAGATGAGTGACCAAAATTCAAACAAACAAAAATGAAAGTTAATCTGACTATATTTTTATTTTCCAATATTCTGTTTGGTCCTTTTGCAAATCCACTTGTTTTTTTTTCTTTGTAATTTATTTTTCACCTTATATTTCTCTTCCTTCTTCTATTTTTTTACTACCATCTACCAAATACTTATAATAGCCTATTTGAATTTGTTCTGTTTTCTCAAATTCACAGTTAGTAATGTCTACAATTGTAGTACCTGCTAACTCTATTCTTTAAAAAAGTTGGGGCCGCACCTGGCAGTGCTCAGGTCATATTCTTGGCTCTGCATTCAGGGATCACTCCAAGAGAACAATGTATGGTGCCAACGTTCATACCCAGGTTCGTGGTGTTGCTCTTACTCTGTATCTGCTAACTCTTGCTAATGAAAAATGATCGTTTTATTTATCTTAGAATTCCTTGTGTGTTAATTTCTCTATGGACACTTCCTATGGCTCTATTGATGGAACTTTCTTTATGATATTCTTTCATTTGTTTCTTCCAGGCACCACTTTACTGATTCAGAGCCAAATTGTCCAAGAATAGGTAAATTTCCTTAGAGTTTCCAGAGAGCTCAAGAACAAACATTTTCTTGTTCTTAATTCATTGAGTGTAGGAAACTCTGTAGATCTTGATTCACCTACAGATCTCTATTTCAATTTTCTACTTTGCCTCTTGCTTCTGTTGGATGTTAAGTTTCAGATCTCTATTCACTAAGGCCTATTTCAAACGAATAATCAAAACATGCAAATATAGTGTCAGTTCACTTCAACACACCAAGTTTTATATCTCTTTTAGTGTCAGGTAGTTTACCTGTTCACCCTTCAGTTTTATTTTTGTTGCAAGCTTACCTAGGTACTGAAAATATAATTTATAACAATATATTTTTTCCAAGAGTAGGTCCTTGGTACTGATAATTAGGCTCTCTCTATAATATAATAATCTGTATACATAATCCATAATATCACTTCATTTAAAAATTTGGCTCATCAAATGTTGGATATATCTATATATCACATGTGGTTATAATAAAGTTAAAGCAAAATGAGAATGGTAGTGCCTATGTACATACTTTCCTTGTACATGTGCAAGATACTCAAGCCAGATTCAATGAATTTTGTTGTAATAATATTTTATTGGCTAAATGGTCTTTCAACATTCATTCTAATATGACTGTTAACAACACTTCAAAAGAGCAAGAATTTGATAGGTCTACTGCAATTCACATTGGTTATTTTTCTCTATTAGACGCAGTAGCTGCTGGGGTAAATTCGGGATAGGATCTAACATTATACCTCACCCCTGAAATGTGGCAAAATGAGAATTTTAAAAAGGCAATCCTATATGAAGATGAGGAGTCAGTAAAAAAATATATATATATATTGTTAGTCTCCAAAGACATTTCTATAACTGTTTTATAATTTGTTTCTTTCTGTCATAGAATCATAAAATACTGAAATCTTAGCATGTCTCAGGTATTGTGCTTCACCTTAAAGGCTGTAACAGCATATGGCATGTGGCATGTAATCCTTCAGACAGTCATTTCTTCTTTTGAATGAGAATATGTTTTATGAATTCTTTTGCTATATAAAATAATATATTTCTATTGATTATCATAGTTAAATCTTTAAAAATTCTGTGTATTGGGCAAAAGGCTCCGTAAACCAGATTCTTGATGCATGTTGCCAACTTGATTTCCAGAGAAGTTGTACAGTTTATACATGCACTAGAAATATGTGGCCAGCAGATTTTATTGTGGGGGACTTTTTTTGAGTATCTGGTGATGCTCAGGGCTTGTTTACTCCTGGCTCTCTGCTAAAGGATCTTTCCTGGCAGTGCTTGAGGGACCATATGTGATACTTTGGGGTCAAGCCGAATCAACCACCTTCAAGCATCTTACCGACTATACTAACTTCTATGGCCCATGTGGCCATATCTTAGTAAGAAGTTGATATATTCCCTTTTGTGGTAATTCTTAGGTATTGTATAGATGCATCATTCACTCACTTTCTTAAGAACAGAATCATCACTACCACCAAAATATCTATTTCCCCTCTTCATGTTATTTTTGGTAACATGGAGAGTACCTTAAGCTCTGGAAAGGATTATTTTAGCTTCAAAAGTGACAGCACTCAGTGGTTTAATCCCTCAAAGTCCTGTTAGAAGTAGGTAAGTATATTTAAAAATATATAGGTATCTGAAAGACTGGAGAGATAGCACAGCAGGTAGGGCATTTGCCTTGCACATGACTGACCCAGTTTCGATTCCTCCGTCCCTCTCAGAGAGCCCAGCAAGCTACTGAGAGTATCCCGCCTGCACGGCAGAGGCTGGCAAGTTACCCATGGTGTATTTGATATGCCAAAAACAGTAATAACAAGTCTCACAATGGAGACATTACTGGTGCCTGCTTGAGCAAATAGATGAACAACGGGATGACAGTGCTACAGTGCTATTGCTGGGGCTGGAGCAATAGCACAGTGGGTAGGGCATTTGCTTTGCATGCGGCCGACTGGGGTTTGATTCCCAGCATCCCATATAGTACCCCAAGCACTGCCAGGAGTAATTCCTCAGTGCAGAACCAGGAGTAACCCCTGTGCATCGCTGGGTGACCCAAAAAGCAAAAAATATATACATATTGTAAATAAAAATCAACATAATCAGTGATAAATTAGATTAGAATTTTATAACTTTCCAGGATAAAGAATTAAACATAATTTAAATATCGCAAATTCAGTATATTGAAGTCCATTTATCCAAAATTCTAAATTAAAGTTGGATCATATTTTGGGGATATGGGAAGCACCTTTCAATGTACAGAAAAACAAAGTTGGTCTAATAGAATACATAATCAAAATATTATAGGAATTTTATCTGGAAACAAGACAAACTAGAGTGTGAAAAAAGTTCAGGGACAAAGAAATAGTACAGAGGTTAAGTCACTTGAATTGCATGCAGCTGACCAGTTTATTTTTTATTTTATTTTTTAAAAAATTTATTCATTTATTGAATCACCATGTGGAAAGTTACAAAGCTTTCAGGTTTAAGTCCCAGTTATACCATGCTCAAATATCCATCCCTTCACCAGTGCACATATTCCACCACCAAGAATCACAGTATACCTCCCCCTAACCCCCAACGCCCCAGCTCCACCGTCTCCTGTGTAACTGATACATTTCACTTTACTTTCACTTTACTTTGATTACGTTCAATATTTCAACAAAAAAAAACTCACTATTATTATTTGGAGTTTCTTCCCCCAAAAGTCAGACCTGCTGAAAGGAAGCATTTGATAATTTGTTTTCCATTGCTGAGAATGAAGAGATATGAGGTCAAGCTGCTGCACTAGCAGCCGCATGGTTTTGGATTTCTGCATTTTAGTATTTTAGTAACTAAGTCCAGAGAAACATCTGCCAGAAATTGCATCATTGCAAGCTTGTACCTCTCAGCTATTTATATTCCACACGAGTGCAACCTTTCTATGTCTGTCTTTCTTTCTGACTCATTTCACTAAACATGACACTCTCCATGTTGATCCACTTATATGCAAATTTCATGACTTCATGTTTTCTGACAGCTACATAGTATTCCATTGTATAGATGTACCAGAGTTTCTTTAACCAGTCATCTGTTTTTGGGCACTCTGGTTTTTTCCAGATTGTGGCTATTGTTTTTTTTTTTTTTTTTTTTTTGCTTTTTGGGTCACACCTGGCGATGCACAAGGGTCACTCCTGGCTCTGCACTCAGGAATTACCCCTGGCGGTGCTCAGGGGACCATATGGGATGCTGGGAATCGAACCCGGGTCGGCCGCGTGCAAGGCAAACGCCCTACCCGCTGTGCTATCACTCCAGCCCCAGATTGTGGCTATTGTAAACAGTGCTGCAATGAACATAGAAATGCAAATGTCATTTCTACTATACCTTTTTGCCTCTCCGGGATATATTCCCAGGAGTGGTATTGCTGGGTCAAATGGAAGCTCAATTTCTAATTTTTTGAGAATCGTCCATATTGTTTTCCAAAAGGGCTGAACCAGTCGGCATTCCCACCAGCAGTGAAGGAGAGTCCCTTTCTCCCCACATCCACGCCAACATGCTTTTGTTTTGGGGGATGTGAGCCAGTCTCTGTGGTGTAAGATAATATCTCATTTTTTAAATCTGCATCTTCCTGATTATTAGTGATGTTGAACATTTTCTCAGGTGCCTCTCAGCCATTCAGATTTCTTCTTTGGGAAAGTTTCTGTTGATTTCATCACCCCATATTTTGATCGGGTTGGCAGTTTTCTTCTTGTGGAGTTCAACCAGTGCATTGTATATCCTTGATATCAACCTTTTATCGGATGGGTACTGCGCAAATATCCTTTCCCATTCTGTAGATTGTCTTTGTATTTTGGTCACTGTTTCTTTTGAGGTGCAGAAGCTTCTTAGTTTGAAACAGTCCCATTTATTTATCTCTGTTTTCACTTGCTTGGCCAGTGGCGTGAGCTGACCCAGTTTAATTCTGACATAACATATGGTCCCTGCACCTCCTCCACCCCCTCACCCCCAAACACACATTCATGGGTGATCCCTGACCAGACTCAGGAGCGAGCCCTAAACTCCACTGATCGTGGTCAGAAAGAAAGAAAAAGAGAGAGTGAGGAAGGGGTGAGAGAGAAAGAGAAGGGTGAAGGAAGGAAGGAAGGAAGGAAGGAGTTGAAAAGAAGAGAAAAGGAAAACTCCAACTTCTTAAGAGCAATTTGGACACTCAAAATACATAAATCCCCAGTCCATAGGACAACACTGGACCATCCCCCTACAAAATCAGATCTCCAAATAAATGCATCTGGCACCTAGGACACCAAGCACCTAAGTCTCTGCCACCAAATTCATCCAAGTAAATAAAACAAGTTATACAAATTCTCAGAGATTACCTGCTGTTATTTCTGGAATCACCCAGTTGGATAAAATAGTGAGATAAGGTGGATTTCCAAGCTATAGGAAATGTAGTTAGATAGAGATATAGTGTTTAATATCAAGCTACCAAGAGTATCCCGCCCACATGGTAGAGCCTGACAAGCTACCCGTGGTGTATTCGATATGCCAAAAACAGTAACAACGACGGTCCTCGTTCCCCTGATCCTAAAAGAGCCCCCAATACGCCATCGGGCTACACTAGCATGTGACAAGGACAAATGGAGACGCTACTGGCAACTGCTCGAGTAAATCGATGAACAACGGGATGACAGTGATACAGTGATGTAGTGTTACTAGGAATAAGACAATTCTGTTAGAGGGTGTAACTAAAATGTTGTTCAGCAGAAAGTTGTAAGTAAACAGAATTTGGGTTCAAGCAAAAATCAGGAAGCCAGAGCAGAAAGTTTGAAATTGGACACATGTAGACTATGAGCTACTGCTGGAAGTGAATGGAATTATTTTTTGTAAGTTATTCTAATTCACTTCCCTTTGGAAGTATAGAGGGAAACTAAGGGCATTGAATTTATTTAGGCTTAAATTTAACTTCCTTCAGAAAATAGCCTGGTGTGGTGTAAATAGAATTATGAAAACATGGTTCTTTTTTTTTTTAATTTAAATTTTATTGAGTCACCATGTGGAGGGTTACAAAGTTCTCAGGATTATGTCAGTTATACAGTACTCAAACACCCTTCCCTTCACCCGTGCCCATATTCCATCACCAACCACCCCATTATACCTCCCGCCCCCTCCCGCCCCCCCCAGTCCCCGCCCTTGTAAGTGATAAGTTTCACTTCGTTTACGCTTTATCTTGGTTACAGTCCATGTTTCAACACATAACTCACTATTGTTGCTAGGGTTTCCCCCCAAAAAAGAGAAGACAGTCCCACTGTCAAGGAAGCATTTGATGGCTCTCCATTGCTGAGAATGTAGAGATATTAAGTCCCGCTGTTTGTTACATAACTTTTCTATTTTTTCCCCCCTCGTCCCGCGCCACCGAGATCACGCCTGTTTAGTAATCACCACGCTGCCTGACAAAGGGAAAACAAACCAAAAGAGATGGTTATTTCTCGTCATCAGCCGGCATGGGGCTCTGGCTTAGTTGATAGTCTGGTAGAATGTCTGCAAGCAGTTTCTGGAACCAAAAGTAATACGCTGGTATCGGCCCCGGCTCAAGATTCCACCAGCGTCCCACTGTTCCAAGTACATAATAATTTATTCCCTTGTATCCCATTCCCACGCCACCAGGTCCGTGTCAGCTTAATGGACATCATACTATGGTTAACGCCACGCCGCGTTTCTTCCCGAGAAAGAAGGATATTTCTTCTCAGCCGGCGTGGGGATATGGCTTAGTTCAGTCTATAGAGATGGCTACCACTTTGGTGGCCTTCAATATTTCAGCAAAAGACTTACTATTCTTGTTAGGATTTCCCACCAAAGTCCGACCCGTTAAAAGGGAACCATTTCATATTGGTGATGATTAAATGACAATAGGTTGCACGGCCATGGCAGCGGCCTCGCGGCTTTGAATTTCTGTATAAAGTCCAGGGAAAGTACAGCCAGAAATTACACGTCGCTACAAACTTTAACCCTATTATGGTCCCCCCAAAGTCCAACCCATTACAAAGGAACCATTTCATATTGCTGATGATTAGATGACATTAGGCTGCCGCGGCCGCGCGGTTTTGGGTTTCTATATAAAGTCCAGGGAAAATTCTGCCTAAAATTCTATCACTACAATCTTTTACCCTTCAACAAAAAACTTAGTACTATTGTTTGGAGTTTCCCCCCACGTTAAGCCCTGCCAAAAAGGAACATTTACACGTTGCTGACAATCAAGAGATATTAGGTATAGCAGCCGTGCGGTTTTGGATTTGTATATGAAGTCCAAGGAAAATTCTTTTGGTAGTTGCATCACTTGCTGGCAGCGCCTGGGCCAGAAGCTCCGAGCACACCGTTTGGAGGCATTTTGGGGGCGCCGCTGGTGTCCAAAGTGGTTCAGTTGCCTCCGGGGTCGATCTCGCGCGGGGCCGCAAAGGAGCGTCCCCACATGGCTCTGTGCTTAAATGTCGGCCGGCACAGGGCGGATCCGGGAGTCCCGCCCATCGGCTATCCCGGGCTTCCTGTAGAGTCTAAAAAACGGCTATAGCCTCGCTGCGTTCAAAAAGAAAGAGTTGAGAGAGAAAAGACCATACCCTGCCAGCAGCGCCTGGGCCAGAAGCTCCGAGCACACAGTTTGGAGGCATTTTGGGGGCGCCGCTCGTGTCCAAAGTGGTTCAGTTGCCTCCGGGGTCGATCTCGAGCGGGGCCGCAAAGGGAAAACATGGTTCTTGGTAGAAAGAGACTTATGTAATACATTGACAGTGGAGCGCTTTTCTAAGCATAAAGTAGACTGTCAATTAAATAATCGGGAAAAGTGTGAAACTTCAGGAAAATTGCCCTGTATTATTTTTTATTAACTGGTGCACCATAAAATAATGGTGTAATAAAATATGGTTTAAAAGATATGGTTTAAAAACAAATGCTTGCATTAACAATGATAATCACAAAGTTTTCTTTAACTTAAAAATGCTTTAGGGGCTGGATTGATAGCACAGCGGGTAGGGCGTTTGCCTTGCACGCGGCCGACCCGGGTTCGAATCCCAGCATCCCATATGATCCCCTGAGCACCGCCAGGGGTGATTCCTGAGGGCATGAGCCAGGAGTGACCCCTGTGCATCGCCGGGTGTGACCCAAAAAGCAAAAAAAAAAATGCTTTAGTTATACAAGTTAAACAGATGGATGAACACGATGTATTACAGAAGTACAAATTTTATCAGTTATGAAATGTGTTCAGTATTGCAGAATCTGACAGGTTTGTATTTCTTTCCTTGAAAATAATGATAGAGCTGGCAAAGCAGTTCCACATCCTGACACCTAGTATTTTTTCTGATTTTCATCTTTAAAGTTGAATAAAATAGTTTCCAGTGCCTCACATCCACATTCCTGGCAGGAAAGAAGAGTGGAAACACAAAAAGAGATGCATGCTAATGCCAGATCCACTTTGAGGGGGTTTTCCTAGAAGGTCGTTTCTTTAGTTAGGACTAAATTGGGCAGAAAAGAACAGGTGCGCAAACAAAAGTGACCTAGCCAGGATCAAAGTTTATTTCTTAACAGAGATAGGTAGTATAGGGCCAATATAACAATTCTGTTTTGGAACTCAAGGCTCTTCATCCACCCCCTTATATATGTCTTATTGACTTCTATTTCAGACGACCTCATGGGCTAAATAGCTGCCCTAATTCCAGCCATCATATCATACTGTGAATTTTTTTCCTTGAATCACCATGAGGTACAGTTACAGACTTGCAAACTTCTTTCATGATTACATTTCAGTCATACAATGATGGAGCACCTATCCCTCCACCAGTGCCCATTCTCCACCACCAATGTTCCAAGTATCCCTCCCGCCACCCTCACCCCTTCCCATCCCTTGCCTCTGTGGTTGACACATTCCCTTTTGCTCTCTCTTTCTTTTTGGGTCTTGTGGTTTGCAATACAGGTACTAAGAGGCCATCATGTTTGGTTTATAGTCCACTTTCAGCACACGTCGCCCACCCCGAGTGATACCTCCAACCATCATTTACTTAGTGGTCCCTTCTCTATCCCAGCTGTCTTTTCCTCCAGCATGTGAGGCCGATTTCCAAGCCATGGTGCGATCTTCCTGGCACTTATCTCTACTGTCCTCAGGTGTTAGTCTCCTATTATGCTACTTTATATTCCACAAATGAGTGCAGTCATCCTATGTCTGCTATTCTCTTTCTGACTCATTTCACTTAGCATGATACTCTCCATGGCCATCCACTTATGTGCAAATTTCATGATTTTATCTTTTCTAACAGCTGCATAGTTGTTTCATTGTGTAGATGTACTAAAGTTTCTTTAACCAGTCTTCTGTTCTCAGGCACATATGGGAGCTCAATTTCTAGTTTTTGGAGGAATGTCTATATTGTTTTTCATAAAGGCTGGACCAGTCTGCATTCCTGTCAACAATAAATGAGAGTCCCTTTCTCCCTGCATCCGCTCCAGCACTGGTTGTTCTTGTTCTTTTTGATGTGTGTCAGTTTCTGTGGTGTAAGACTGTAGGGTAACATTGGTTTGTCCTTTCTCCCTTGCCACAGGGAGCTTAGGTTTATTGGGTTACACCCATTACAGTGATCCCGAGTCAATGCTATTCCTTTGTTTATCTGTAAACTCTTTATCTGTGCTCTTTTCTCCAACTGGTCTATCACCTTTTCCCCCTAATCAGGTTCTGTTAACTTGTAAGGTCAGATCCTTCTAAGGACACTTGATTTGTATTCCTGTATTGCCTTTCTCCTATCCTTATGTCTTTTGAATAGTTTACTTTAAAGCAATGTCCTTTTTGCATAGCCCAGAAAGACAGTTAATATTATGCTTTGTAACTTGGGAGTTAATTGAATTCAAATAATATTCACTCCCAGGCATCTGCTTTTTCGACTTAAGTCTCAGTTTCCCTTAGTTCTAGCACCCCAAAAGCAAGGTCCTAACCAGGGACTGAATGAACCCAGGGAAAGTTGTAAGCTACCTTGGCATCAAATGGGCCAGACCAAAGCGTCACAATACTTAACTATAAGTTAAGAGCATGGTCATGGACAAATTCTGTCATGATTCAAGAAGTAATGACGAGATTAGGATCCTGCTATGTTTAGGAAAGTCTAATCTGCTCTGAGCACCGTAGTCTGAGATCTATAGCAAGATGGCCCCAGGAGAGCCATCCTATAAACTTAATGTATTTCTTACTGTGTCCATACAAAAGGATTAATATTATGAATGTTTATATGTTTGTTGGACAAGGAGAGGAGAAACACACCCATGGGATTCTGCTCTTGGGTGGGTTGTCCTTCTGAATGAGAATCTCTCCTAGAAGATTCCCCTAAGGGAAGGACTTTACCCCTATTGATTGTGACCACACCTATGTGTAAACCCCAACTCCTTATGCTTTGGGATTTAACTAATGCTCTAAGAGTGGGGTGGAGGAGCAAGAAGGAAAATGAAGTAGGATGCAGAAGTATGAAGTGAGATCGAGAAGGAGAATGAAGTAGCATTAGGAGGGAAAAGGAGGAAGGAGCAGGATCCAAGAGGGGAATCAGAAGGAGGAAGAGAATGGAAATGAGAATGGAATAAACTGCAACTGACACCAACCAGCCTGGCCCTCATTCTTTCCTTCACCTGCCCATCGCCATCGACCTCCCAGGGGTGGGGAAAGTGGCGCGAGACTACAGAACACAGGCGGCAGCGAAATATAGAGTGCAGCGGCCCATTAGTAAATACACATAAGGTGATATTTCTTTGTTGTTTTGATGTGCATCTCCCCGATGATTGGCGTAGAGCAATTTTTCATGTGCCTTTTGGCCATTTGGATTTCTTTTTTTCTGTTCATTTCATCTCCCCATTTTTTGATGGCATTGGAGGCTATGTTCTTGTAAAGCTCTACCATTGTCTTGTATATCCTGGATATTAAGCCCTTATCTGATGGATATTGGGTAAATAATTTTTCCCATTCTGTGGCTTTTTCTGTATTTTGGTCACTGTTTCTTCTGAAGTGCAGAAGCTTCTTTGTTTAATGTAATCCCATTTCTTAGATTTGTTTCCACTTGCTTGCTCAGTGTTGTTTCATTCTTGAGGATGCCTTTGGCACACTGTGATTTATAGTAACAAATTTTTGTTCTTCATCCTGGTTTCTGGTAAAGACCTTTAAAATACTTAAACTTTCCTAAGTTGAAATTTGAAACTAAAATTTCGTAACTGATCAAAGCTAAAAGGGTATCTGTTGTTATTCATAGGTCAAAGAACTAGTGTGCTAGCCATGCTTTTAATACAGGAGCTCTAGATTTGGTTCCCAAATACCTCACAGTCCCCTGAGCACTGCCAGGTGTAAGTTCCTGAGCAATGTGTTAAGAGTAGGTAATCTCGAGAATTGTTGGGTCTGTACCCCTCTGTCAGCATCCCCTCAAAAATAATAATAAGCACCTTTTAATGAGTAACTTTTGAGAAGTTTCTAAAAATGGGACTGGTTGCCAGTAGAACCAACTATGATTAATTGCTGGTGAGAGAGGGCACCCAATGAAGGCATGGAATCTTTTTGCCCCTTCTCATATATGTTGTCCATACATCTCTTTCATCTGGCTCTTCTTGAGTCACAGCCTTTCATAAGAAAATTGGTAATTTAATCATTATAATTTTCTTTACTTCCATCACCCATGCTAACAAGTTACTTGAGCCCAAGCAAAGGATTATGAGAATCTTTAATTTATTTCTTCAGAAACAGAGCAACAAAAAAAAACTAGACTTTTGATGACATTTTTTAGAAGTGCATATTTTGTGCATTGGGGGATGGGTAGGATTTGTCTTGTTGAAATTTGCCCTTCACTAGTGGGCTCTGATGCATAGTATCAGGCATACAGTGTCAGAACTGAATTGAATGTTTGGACATTCAAGTTGGTGTTGCAGAATTATTTGCAATGTGGAAAATCCACACATATGGGTCCAGACATATTGTGAAGAGTTTTGAGTAAAGAACAACAGGAAGGAGGAGGAGGAGGAGGAGAAAGAGAAGGAAGAAAAAGAAAGAAGAAGAAGAAGAAGAAGAAGAAGAAGAAGAAGAAGAAGAAGAAGAAGAAGAAGAAGAAGAAGAAGAAGAAGAAGAAGAAGAAGAAGAAGAAGAAGAAGAAGAAGAAGGACGAGGAGGAGGAGGAGGAGAAAAAGAAGAAGGAGAAGGAGAAGGAGAAGAAGAAAAAGAAGAAGAAGAAGAAAGGGGCCGGAGCGATCGCACAGCGGGTAGGGCGTTTGCCTTGCACGCGGCCGACCCGGGTTCGATCCCCGGCATCCCATATGGTCCCCCAAGCACTGCCAGGAGTAATTTCTGAGTGCAAAGCCAGGAGTAACCCCTAAGCATCGCTGGGTGTGACCCAAAAAGCAAAAAAAAAAAGAAGAAGAAGAAGAAGGAGGAGGAGGAGGAGGAGGAGGAGGAGGAGGAGGAGGAGGAGGAGAAGGAGGAGAAAAAGAAGAAGGAGAAGGAGAAGAAGAAGAAGAAGATGAAGAAGAAGAAGAAGGAGGAGGAGAAGGAGGAGAAGAAGAAGGAGGAGGAGGAGGAGGAGAAGGAGGAGAAGAAGAAGGAGGAGAAGAAGGAGAAGAAGAAAGAGAAGGAGAAGAAGAAGGAAAAGAAAGAAGACAAAGGAGAAGAAGAAGAAGGATGACAAAGGAGAAGGAGAAGAAGAAGGATGAGGAGGTGTGGATTCTGGAGAAGAAACAACACTGATTCAATGTTTTGGTGAGAAAGAGGATTTCTTTAAAGACTGGCTCCTGAATTAGCCACTGCTCACATCTGAAGAAATACAACAAGTGTTCAAATTATGTTAGGTAGAACAACAAAACATTAAAAACTCTCAAGCATAAACTAGCTTAAGGAAGGAATTTACTGACTCACATAACTGAAAATTTCAGGGACGGGAATCTGCTGGCTTCTGTCCACATCTTAACTTGGCTTGAATCTCTGTGAGGATCCATGTGTGACAGGCTCAAGTTTCATTTTAAGGCTTTGTGGTCTCTGGAAGGCTGATGCAGTGCTAGCTTTACAGACTTCAGGGATGAATTCATCAGGAAAGGAGTTTGCCACTCTTGGGGCCCAACAAAAACCTAAGACTTTCATTAACATGTTTGGCCTACTTTAGAATTGGCAATGAACTTTACATAAAATGGTGTCCCAGCCAAGCTTGGTCTCTCCAAAGCTGAAAATGGAATTAAGTGTAGCGGAGCCATGGGCACTGACTGTTATCAAGGAGAAGGGTAAATAGATGTTGGGCAGAGGCTAAAGCACTAGTACAGTGGGTAGGATGTTCGCCTGTCATGTGGACAACCTGAGCTCAATCCCCAGCATCCTATTTGGTCCTCTGAGCATCACCAGGAATAAGTCCTGAATGCAGAACCAGGAGTAACCCCTAAGCACCACTGGATTTGACCTCAAACACACACACACACACACACACACACACACACACACACACACACACACATGCACGCGTGCATGTGTGATAGCTAGAAATAAAGATCACTACATTTCCTATTGTTTTTATCATTTCAAGTGTCTAAGCAGTTTAGAATTGCTAATGTATTACCACAGAGAGAATGATGAAAAATAATATCCTTGTTCTGGTGTAAATAATACAAACACGTGCGTGGAAGGGGTTGATGTGATATGTGTTGTTCGAGGGCTCTGGGGCGACTCTTTTTCTCTCTTGCCACTCGTGTGCCCTGCTCTTGAGCTGCTGTGTATGGACCAGATAGGAATGGCTCCTCCTTGGGCTCTGCTTCTGTGTGTGCCACTGTGCTCTCTTCTGTCTGTCTTCTATCTCTGTCTCTGTTTCTGTAGTCTCTCCTCTGGTCTCTTCTGACCTTTCTCTCTGCTGTCTCTCCTCTGGTCTCTTCCAGTCTCTTCTGATCTCTTTCTCCGGAGCCCTTCTGCTTCAGTATCTGGAGTCCCACTCACTCTCACTTCTGACTCTGACTCTGATTCTCACTCGCTTTGTGCTCTTTCTTTCCCCTGCTTCTGGCTCCGATAACTCTCTTTTGCTCTGTGCTCTGCTTCAGTGTCTTCTCTCTTCTGTGTTTTCTCTCTTCTTTCTGTGTCTTCTCTCTCGCTTCTGTGTCTTCTCTGCTGCTTCTGTGTCTTCTCCCTTGATTCTGTGTCTTCTCCCTTGCTTCTGTGTCTTCTCCCTTGATTCTGTGTCTTCTCCTTCCTTCTGTGTCTTCTCCCCTCTCAGTGTCTTCTCCTCTACTTCTCTTACAGTTTTAGTTGATATAACAGTCACATAGGGTGGTGACACAAAAGTAGGTTGAACATTAACAAATCAACAAAGAGGGATAAGACCACTTCTCCAGATTAACAAAATCTCATCTAAGGAGGTTATTCCTGATTACTAGGAGATCCACTCAGGGGTGGAATCCCATCCAGGTGGGTCACTTTCTTCTTTCTTCAGCTAGTAATCCATTGAAACAGTTATAGTAAATTTAGTTCTAATATTTCTAGCAATGTCATTCTGTACAAGCACACTAAAAATATATCAAACTTAAAGTTTAATTCTTCCTGAGGACATTCACTATATATTCCATACCACAGTCCTCAGGCCAGGTTAGTCTTCCTAACCCCAACATGGTCCTAGTCTCGTCGTTACTTTTGGATCATGACAGCATCTGTCTATGACCATGCTCTCAACTTATAGTTGAGTATTGTGGCGCTTTGGTCTGGCCCATTTCGATGCCAGGATAGATCACAGCTTGCCCTGGGTTCATTCCGTCCCTCGTCAGGACCCTGCTTTTGGGGTGCTAGGAACTAAGGGAAACTGAGTTGAGAAAGCAGATGCCCAGGAGTAAATATTATTGGAGTCAATCAGCTCCCAAGTTATAAAGCATAATATTAACTGTCTTCCTGTGTCCATACAGAAAGGACATTGCTTTAAGGTAAACTAAGTTCCCAGTAGCAAGGCTGAAAGGATAAACCCAATGTCATCCTACACTCTGGCATTAGGTGTAAAAATTCCCTAAAAGGTAGAGCAACAGCAATTGTTTCACACTCCATTTTAGCTAATCCTAGAAGTACTGGCTAATAGTACTCAATTTAGGCTTTTCTTTAGTGCATATGTATTTATGTACATACAAGCATATGTATATATGAATGTATGCAGTGAGCTATCAACCAGATTCTGTCTTGCTGTAAACTGTAAGCTACCAGAAGAGATGGGGGTAGGTGGGGGTGAGGGGGTTAATCTAGAATGTTCTACATTATTTAGTGTTAGTAAATTATTTTGTTCCATGATTCATTCACTTAAGGGCTCTGTTTCCAGTCATATCTGACACAGTCAGAAGCATTTGAGCTCCTGCTGGCATCAAAACAGGAATTATACTTCTTTTTAGCAAGAGTGAAGTCATCATAACTCATGTTTTTTAGAAAGACATATTGAACAACATCCTGCTGACTGGAAAGATTCAGTCCTTAAACAGGGCAGTTGCTCATCCAACACTTAGGGTTTCAGTGTAGATAAAAGTTTAAGCAATTAGTTTACCAGTCTGTTTGTAGAAGATAAATTCATACTACTGCTCTTTCAACAAAGAACCTTTTTTTAGAATACAGTCTTGTATTGTTTCCCCTTTCAGTTGTAACTAAGGTGTAAGTTCATGGATTTACAAATTGAGAAGTAGCTGTTTAAATCAGAGCCTGGGTTCTAATGCTGGAATTGGTGTGTGGGTACTTGTATCTGAGACGTAGAGACAAGCACAGAGAATGGTGGAAATTCATCAATTCCATCCAGTAGGTCAACATTAATCCATCAGGTTAACATTAGAAATTGTCAGAAGCAAAAAATCACAGTTCATCAAGATTAAGTCTAAGGATAGAGAAATCGAATTCAGATAAGAGACACTAGAAAGACAATTTTAAAAAATTTAAAAAAATTAATGATGATAATAATGATAACTATGTCAAGGAAGAGATGTTTATTATGTTTAGCATTTACTATAAAATAAGGACTTTATGAAAGAAACTGTGTTCTCTTCCTGTTGACTAGAATTGAATGAGAACAGGTACTGTGCTTAGTTTCTGTCTAAGCATTACTCAATAAAATCTGTTGACTAACAATGGCACTATATTTGCAAAACAAAGTAAGAAGAACAGGGCATGGATGACAGATCTAGAGAACTCCCTTGGGCAGCTAAATAAAATTATGACTCTGGAAATGGAGAGGCCGAGGCCTTGGTGAGGCTGAGGAGTGTGATAACGCATATTAGACTTAGATTGTGTCCATGTTTCAAAGATAATTTAAAGCTTGTTTTTCATGAAGCATTCATTAATTAGCAACTGAGTTAAGTGTGCTGTTATGAAAAGCAGCCTTTGTGTATAGCTTTTCCTTATGCTACTTCCCTCCTTGCCCTGACCTACCCTGCTCTGCCCTACTGCACTCATGCATTCCAGGGTATTCTGGGACTTCTAAATTGGATGCAGTTACATCTCTGCTGGCAGCAATGTGGGGCCAAGATTGCTATCTGGTGTTAGGCGTGTGGGAGTTGGGGAGGGGTGGGGATGGGGGTCTTTCTTGTGATTTGCAGTGGTAAAAAGCAGCTTTGGAGACAACTGATCTCAACAACTGCATGCTTTATGAACCTACTTCTTTTCATAACACATTGCAGTTTATTAGAGCTAACTCAGCATGTCCCAAAAGACATTCATTCTAGTCTGCCAGGTCTGCATTTAATCAGCAAGAAATTTTTATCCCAGTGCAAATGCCTTCATGCCAGAATTTCTATCAAGATTTCTTAGCTAAGCAAAGTGTTTAAATAGTAAACTAAAAGGTTTTTGTTTGTTTTAAAGAAAGCAAAATACAAAAGTTGGGAAATAAAAATGAGGCTAAAGGGAGATTTCTGGACAATAAATTTTATCAATAGTACTGTAGCACTGTCTTCCTGTTGTTCATTGATTTGCTGGAGCGGGCACCGGTAAGGTCTCTATTGTGAGACTTGTTGTTACTGTTTTTGGCATATCCAATGCGCCACAGGTAGCTTGCCAGGCTCTGCTGTGCGGGTGGGATACTCTCGGTAGCTTGCTGGGCTCTCCGAGAGGGGCAGAGGAATCGAACCTGGGTCGGCCGCGTGCAAGGCAAATGCCATGTCCACTGTGTTATCACTCCAGCCCAAATTTTATCAGTAAGCTACACATTTTACAATAGAAAAGCAGATAAGTAAAATTATGTCAGTGAAAATTAGAACAAGTGAACGATGCTCTTTGCTTTTCAGAAAGTCATCTAGATCAAGAAACAAAATGTGGGATTTCATTAGTTATAAATACTAATGAAATGGTGTTTCATTAGTCATAAGCTAGTTATAAACACTCAGTAAACACAGAGCCATCTAATGACATGGTCACACAAGAATAGGCATCTTTATTTGTGGAGTACCACACCAACAAAAAGCTGTTTGTAACAATGAGAAACCATGAGTTATTGAAACTCTTCAGAGTAGGAAAGTGGAGCATGATATGGGACAGTTTAGGTACCACAGGCCTATTAATGAGGTTCATTAATTTCTTTTCACTTTATGAATACATTGGTTCTAGAGGGAAACTGGTTGAATTTCAGGTCTATTATGGACTAGCAGTGTGAACTTAGACACAACTTATTTTTAATCAGTGACTGGGTGACTGGGTAACTGGGTAGGAAAAATGTCAAGAATGGGTTAAAATTTGTATGATCAAAAGCATATTTTGTGAATTGCAGTTATTATAAACCATGGATGGGAAAATAGTTAAAAGGTTGGTAAAGATTTTTCCTAGTAAGGGAAAACAGATAAAGCAGATCTCAACCAAGTACTTTGAGAAAAAAAGATCAATCATCAATATTTTTTTTATCTTTTGAGTCAATACTTAATTAAAAAGTTTATATTGAATCATTGTGAGATACACAGTTACAAAATTGTTCATGATTGGGTGTCAGTAATGTAATGTTCCAACACCCATCCCTTCATCAGTGTACATTCCTACTACCACCAATGTCCCCAGTTTCTCTCCTGTCCCCTCAATGCTCCCCATCATCAACTGCCCTACTCTCTCTCTCTCTCTCTCTCTCTCTCTCTCTCTCTCTCTGTGTGTGTGTCTCGGCATTATGGTTCATAGTACAGATATCGAAAGGTTATCATTTATATCTCTTTACCTACTTTTCAATACTCAGTTATTGTTCAGAATAATAATTTCTAACTATTATTGTCATACTTCTCCCTTCTCTATCCTAATTGCTCTTTGTCCTCCAACCCACACACAGTGGCAAGCTTCCAACCATTTATCCATTCTCCTAGCCTGCTTTTTCTGGCCTTGGAATTAGTCTCATTCTATTTTTTTGATATCGTGCAAATGAGTGAAGTCATTCTATATCTGTTCCTCTCCTTCTGACTCATTTCACTCACTGTGTAATCACAAAAAAGGGCAGTGGGGTTCTATCTCTCTCACGCCGACCATGTTTGGTAGTCTCACACCGCTTCCCCTACCCTGGGGAGATCAATGGCGATGGGCAGGCGAAGGAAGGAACAAGGGCCAGGCTGGTTGGTCTCAGTTGCAGTTTATTCCATTCCCATCTCCATTCTCCTCTGATTCTCCTCCTGCTTCTTCCTTCCCTGTGCTACTTCATTCTCCTTCTCCTCTGGATCTGGATCTGGATCTGGAAACTCCCCAGCCCACTCTTACAGCCTAGTAAAATCCCCAAGCATGATGGGTTGGGGCTTACACATAGGTGTGGTCCCAACCAGTAGGGTTACTTTCTTTCCCTCAGGGGATACTGCTTCTAGGACAGATTCTCTTTCAGCAAAAAAGCCCACCCAAGAGCGAATTCCATGGATGTGTTTCTCCTCTCCTTGTCCAACAAACATATAAACATTCATAATGTTAATCATTTTGTATGGACACAGTAAGAGATGCATTAAGCTTATAGAATTGCTCTCCTGGGGTCATCTCAATCTCAGACTACAGTGCTCAGGCCAGATTAGCTTTTCCTATCCCTACCAGGATCCTAGTCTCATTGTTGCTTTTGGATCATGACAGAATTTGTCCATGATCAAGCTCTTAATTTATAGTTAAGAATCGTGGCGCTTTGGCCTGGCCCATATCAATGCCAGGGTAGCTCACAGCTTGCCCTAGGTCCCTTCAGTCCCTTGGTGGAACCCTATTTTTGGGGTGCTAGGAACTAAGGGCAACTGAGGCTTAAGTCGAGAAAACAGATGCCCAGGAATGAATAATATTCGAAGCCAATTAAATCCCAAGTTATAAAGCATAATATTAAATGTCTTCCTTTGTCTATACAAAAAGGACATTGCTTTAAACTATTCAAAAGACATAAGGAGAGGATAAAGGCAATATTTCACTTATACATATAAAATCATAGATTTCTGAGGAATCTGACCTTACAAGTTAATAGAGTCTCATTTGGGGGAAAAATGATAGACCAGTTGGGGAAGAGAGCATAGAGAAGAGTTTACAGATAAACACAGTGGAATGGAAGTGCCTCAGGAGCACTGTGATAAACCTAAGCTTCCTGTAGCAAGGGGAACAGGACATATCAATGTTGTCCTAAAATGTTTAAAGCTACATTCCAATAAACACAGAGGAATGGAAGTCCTTCAGGAGCACTGTGATGGGTTTTACCAGATAAACCTAAACACTTTGTGGCAAGGGAGAAGGACAAACCAATGATATCTTACAACTCAGCAAGATACTCTACATGCCCATTTATTTATAACCAAATTTCATGACTTTTTTCCTCCTAACTAGCTGCATAGTATTCCATTGTGCATGTGTACCATAGTGACTTTATCCAGTCATCTGTTTTCGAGCATTTGGTTTGTTTTCAGATCCTGGCTATTATGAATAGTGCTGCAGTGAACATTGAAGTGCAGATGGTGATTCTGCTGTGTGGTTTTGGGCCCCCAGGGTTATCCCCAGAAGTGGTATTGCTGGGTCAAATTAGGAACTCAATTTCTAGATTTTTTGAGTAATGTCCATATGGTTTTCAAAAAAAGCTGGAGAAATCAACATTCTCATCAACAATAAATGGGAGTCCCTTTCTTCTCGCATCCACACCAGCACTGGTTGTTCTTGTTCTTCTTGATATGTGCCAGTGTCTGTGGTATGAGATGATATCTCATTGTTGTTTTGATTTGTATCTCCCTGATGACTAGTGAGATAGAGCATTTTTTATGTGCCTTTTGGCCATTTGAATTTCTTCTTTGAGGAAGTTTCTGTTCATTTACTTTCCCCATTTTTTGATGGGGTTGGAGGGATTTTTCTTGCAAAGTTCTGCCAGTGCCCTATATAACGTTGATGTTAATCCTTTGTCAGATGGGTGTTGGATAAATACTTTTTCTCATTCCATGGATGGTCTTTGCATATTGGTCATCATATCTTTTGAGCAGCAGAAACTTCTTTGTTCAATGTAGTTGCATTTGCTTATCTTTGCTTTCCTTTGCTTGGTTAGTGGTATTTCATCTTTGAAGATGCCATTAGCTTCACTGTCATGGAGGGTTTTGCCTGTGTTTTCCTCTATGTTTCTTATGGATTGAGATCTCATGTTGAGGTCTTTAATCTATTTAGATCTGACTTTTGTGCATGGAGTTAGAAGTTTGAGTTCATTTCTTTACATGTAGCTGTCCAGTTTTCCTAGCATCACTTTTAAAGATGCTTTCCTTGCTCCACTACATATTTCTTGCTCCTTTATCAAATGTCAAATGATCATATATTTGAGGGTCTGTGTCAGGATATTCAACTATATTCCATTAATCTGAGGGTCTGTCTTTATTCCAATACCATACCATTTTATTTACTACTGGTTTATAGTACAGTTTGAAGTTGGGAAAGGTGGTGCTTCCCATATTCTTTTCCCCAAGGATTTCTTTAGCTATGCATGGGGTTCTATTCCATATGAATTTCAGTAGTGTTTGGTCTTTCTTTGAACAATGTCATGGGACTGCATTGAATCTGTATAGAGTTTTGGGAAGTATTATTACTTTGATAATGTTAATCCTCCCGATCCATGAGTAGGGAATATTTTTCCATTTCCTCATGTTCTCCTTTATTTATTGAAGTAGTATTTTACAGTTTAATTTGCATTGATCCCTGACCTCTTTAATTAAGCTTGATTTTATGGGGCACAAATGTGAATGGGATTGTTTTTTTTAATGTCTCTTTCTTCTCTTTCATTATTTATATATAGGGTAGTCATGGACATTTGTAATCTGCCACTTTACTATACAAAATCTATTGTTTTAGGAGTTTTTTCTAGAGTATTTAAGATTTTCTAAGTATAATATGATGCCATCTGCAAAGTGAAAGCTTGACTTCCTTTCCTCTCTAGATGCTCTTTATATCTTTTTCTTGTATAATTTCTGTGGCAAGTATTTCCAGTACTATGTTGAATAGGAGTGATGAGAGTGAACATGCTTCTCTTGTGCATGATCTTAGAGGAAAGCCTTTTAGTTTTTTTCCATAATAATGTTTCCATAATAAAAATGATGAATAATGTTTGCCATGGGCTTATCATAGAGGCCTTTGACAACATTGAGGAATGTTTCTTATTTTTTGGCTTTTTGGCGGTGCATAGGGGTTACTCCTGGATCATGCACTCAAGAATTACTCCTGGCGGTGCTCAGGGTACCATATGCGATGCTGGGAATTGAACCCGAGTCAGCAGTGTGCAAGGCAAACGCCCTACCAGTTGTGCTATTGCTCTACTCCTGAGGAATGTTTCTTTAGCTTCCATTTCGTTGAGTTTTCATCATAAACAGGTACTGAATCTTGTCAAATGCATCTATTTATATGATCATATATTTTTTATGTTTTCTTTCTTTTTTTAAATGTAGGAGTACTGCTATTTATTCAGACATTGATTAAGCTGATTGAACCAGGCAGACATTACTTTTTAAAATTTTTTTAAATTGGATATCCGTGAGTTAGACCATTACAAAGCTGTTCATAATTGGGTTTCAGTCATACAATGAGTCAGCACCCATTCCTCCACCAGTGTACATTTCACACCACCATGTCCCCGTTTCCCCACCACCATCTCCCAAAACCCTTGCCCCTACCCTCAGCCTTCCTCTATGGGAGACACTTTCCTTCTTGCTCGCTCTCTCTATCCTTTTCCTTTTGTGCAGTATGGTTTGCAACACAAGTGCTAAGAGGTCATGGTGTTTGTTCAGGGAATTCGGTATTTTTATTGGGACAGTAAGGCTGGAGTAGATTTCCAATTGGGTGGCAGCTTTGAGGTGTGGATATGACTGTCAAGGCTTCCAGAAGTACAGGGAGCTGGGGGGAGGTAGCCCATCCTGACCCCGAGAAACCCTGGAGATTTCAGTCACAAAACCCGCATACCAAAATTTTCAGCAGGTTATATTTTGGTGAGGTCTGTCCTGAGACATCCTCTTAGCCTATTTCCAGCAATGGTATTGTTTAATATTGTAGCTGCAGCTTCAGGTATCACAAGGAATGAATTAGAGGGAGCATAATTACAGTTGCATTCACTTTGGGGCTTAAGACAATACAGAAGTACCCATTCAATATTTTGTGGTACAGATGATGTTGCTCTAAGTGTCCTCATAGATACACAAAGTATTCTTTAGTATGAATAGGGAGCTATGGTTACCTCCAAAGATGGCACATTTATTATTTTTTAAATTTAATAACTGTGATTTACAAAGTTATTAAAGCTGAGATTTAGACATATACATTTTTGGACCATACCTGGTGGTGGGGAGACCCATATGGGTTGCTGAGGATTGAACCTGGGTTGGTTGCATGTGAAGCAAACACCCTACCTGCTGTACTGTTGCTCTGGCCCCAAAACATATAATACTCTAAAAAGAATCCTACTACCAATGTCAACTTCCCTCCACTAGTGTTCCCACCCCTTTAGCCTGCCACCTTGACCAGCACACTTTAAAGTTTGATGGTTGTAGTTTAGATCTCTTGTTTTTCAGAGTTGTTGAGTTTCTGGTTTGGGTGTATAGTTAACCACTTTCCTACATTACCAATATACCCAAGTTTCCTGATCCCTGCTCTCCATTTATTCCCTAAGAGACCTCCCTTTTTAAAATTTGGTTGCTTAATTTAATTTTTACTTAGAGCCACACCCGGTGGTGCTCAGGGCTTACTCCTGGCTCTGTACTCAGGTATCAGTCCTGGTGGCATAGGAGATCATATGGGGTGCCAGGGATTTAACCCCAACTGACCTCATGCAAAACAAATGCCCTACAATTGCTCCAGAAAGTACATTTGCAATGTTATAGAATCATACAAAAAATGTTTTTTCACTTTATACTCTCAGTAGAATATACATATTTTAAAATAATATTAGACTTGTAAATATTTTGCTAATATGGCAATTGAAAAAATATATTGGATTGTTATTTCAGTGTACGTTTTCTGGGTAACAAATGCATCTGCTTATCTACAGAAATGTTTGTGAATTACTATATTTGATTTTCTCTGAGTTTCTTATAACTTTTGCATCTCTATGGGAAAGTTCATCTTTCATGTGATTACTGTCTATGTATACCCTTTATTTTTAGCTTCGTTGATGTATCTATTGTAGGAAACAATTTTATTTCAACAAAACTTTTTGCACTCTTCTTAGTCTAATTTTCGGTCAGTAACTTGATCTCCAGCATCAACCTTGTGCAGTCACAGAAAGAAAATGACAGAGTATTACTTGAAAAATTAGGAAAGAAATGCTCAGTTGCTCAAATACATTTCACCATGAACCTGGTGCCATGAGTAAATTTCCCCACGTTAGTCACTATTTAGGTACTTTCCAAGAACTCAGACTCAAGGTTTTATTATCTTGTTGAGAGAAGAAATGAGCCTATGAACACACATTACAAACATTAACAGTGTTTGTATTATCTGACCAAAAATATTATCATTAATTTTTATTGAAAGTAATGAGATATACAGATAAAGTAAAAAACATTGGAAATACTGCATGTGGTCTATGATATCGAAAAAAATTAATAGAGAGTTTTGGGATAGTAAAGATGCAGTTTCAGAGTAAATTTTCTGTCAAGAATGAAGAAAGGAAGAAGACAAAGACATACTGTTAAAACAAATGGATACTTTTTAATCTCTTAGCTAAATTTCTTTAATATTCGATATTTAGAAATTTGCTTGGTCAATATAAAGAATGTAATAGTTTTTCACAGAAATTAGATACTTTTTCCCCTTAAGGCATCGTCAAGCAATCTTATAGCTATTCTTCAACAGAAAATTTAAAAAAAATTTGTTGTTAAGTTTTTTGTTTTTTGGCAACGCTCAGGTGTAACTCCTGAATCTGCACTCAGGAATTACTCCTGGTAGTGCTGAATTACAAATTTATTCATGATTGAGTTTTAGTTGTCAATGTTTCAACACAAATTTCTTTACCAGTGTGCACTTACTTTCACCAATGTTCCCAGTTTCTTCCCTGACCCCCATCTTGCCTATGGAAGGCACTGTTTTCTTTTCCTCCCCCACCCCCTTTAAATACTTAGTTTACAATATTGTTACTGATAGGCTATAATGCATGTCACTTTACATCCTTTCCTACCTAGTGCTGGTACAGAGCGACCACTTCCTTCCATCATTGTCTTTGTGGTCCCTTACATGACCACTGGCAAGATTCCTACTAAGGGCCAGTTCTTCTGCTTTTCATTTCTATTTCCTTTGGGCTTTGGTTATTCCCCTACTATGTTTCTTTATATCTTGGATGTGAGTGAGATCATTCTGTCTGTCCCTCTCCCTCTGGCTCATTTCACTCAGCATAATACTCTCCAGATATATCCATGTATCAGTAAATTGCATTTCTTCATTTTTTCTTATGGCTGAATAGTATTTTATTGTGCATATGTACCATGGTTTCTTGATCTAATCATCTGTTCTTGTATACCTGCATTGCTTCCCAGTTTTGGTCATGCTATTGTGAATAGCACTGCAATGGACATAGGAGTGCAGATGTCTTTTCTGCTTTGTGTTTTTGAGATTTTGGGTGTATATTCATAGGAATGGAATTGCTGGGTCCATGGAAGCTCAATTTCTAGTTTTTGGAGCAATGTCCATTTCAAAATGGTTGGACGAGCTGACATTCACACCAGCAGTGGAAAAAGGTCCCTTCTTGCCCTGCCCCTTGGTTTTTGCCCAACACCAAAACTGGTTGTTGTTATTTTGAATGAATGCCAGTTTCTCTAGTGTGTGGTGATATCTTCTTTTTTTGATTTGAATTTTCCTGATGATTAGTGATATAAAGCATTTTCCCCTAAAACTTTTGGAACAGAAACTTTTGAACTCAGAAGTTTACGGAAGAACCTTATGATAAAATTGTCTGGGATATAAAATGAGGGGATTAAAAAGAAATTTAGTTTTTTGTTAAATTGCAAGAATTTATTCTACTCTTGTAAGTGATTTCAAGTCTCCAAGATGAAAATATTTAAAGAAAGCAGATGTTGATGAGTCACATTTAAACTCTTATAGTTTGTAACATATTTTAACACTTTGTTTATGGAGCTGTTGCCAGAAAGATAGCAAATTACATCCCCTCACCAAAATCCTAAATGTTGAATTTCCTTGCTACCAATATCAAAGAAGTGAAACTAGATCATATCTTCCAGTTCAACATTTATATGAGTTTTATTCCTTTCTCTGTTCTACTTCAGAAATGTACCCCTCATCTCATTTTTTTATGTATTTAAGTCAACCATTAATGGTGAAGGATTTAGGAAGAATGATAAGACTTTCCAAGTTAGAGAGTGGGTGCAATATTCATTGTTTGATAAATACTTTCAGATTGCTTATCATGTGTTATACTAACCACAAGAAGACAGACTAACCAAGTAGCCATAGGCATGATTACAGTTGAAGATAAGTGCTATGAAGTTTCTCTCAAACAAAGAACTCCTGACTAAGGAGTCAAAAATAGCTTCTCTCAGGAAGCACCAACACCTGAGTTAGATCTGGAGGAGGAAGAGGGGTTGCAAAGTGAAAGCGTGGGTTGAGGTGCTAAGAGTACTCTGGGAAGAACACAAGAATTCCCAGGGTTCCGTAGCACAATGTATTCGTGACACTTGGTGGTGAGGGACACTGCATCCCCAAGGTACTCAGTAGGAAAGAGAGGACTTGGTATATGATTTGACTGAACGAAGTTCTCCCTCAGGCTCCCTGCTACTCTTTTCCTCTCTGCTTTGCCATTTTCTGCTGCTTCATTTCTGGAGCTATTTTCAAGAGAGGAGACAATTCTCATAAGTAAAAACCAGATATTATTTGAAAAAGAGGAGTCAAGGGCCAGGAGATGGTTCAATGGCTAAGAGGTCTTGCATGCATAAGGCTGTGTGTTCAATCAGCAAGACGACCATATGTACTGAGTTCAACCCTAGCGCTTCTGTTCTTTGTGTCTGGAAATTCTGATGAACCTTGGTACCACAAGAAAATTCTAGCAATACTACAGCCATGTGTGTGACACTGTGACCCCTCCCCACAAAGAGCAGCATAGATAAAATGTGAGCAGCACTGTCAAGGAAGTCCAACCTCCAGTGAGCACCTATGTATTATCTCAGTGACTCTCGGTCACTGAGATCACCACAACCAGAATGTATGCAAACTCCAGCCTCAAAGGACATGAGTCCAGTGAGCAGAGATGAGAGCACTACAGCTAAAGCAGAGTGGGGTATGGGGCATGCTTTCAACTATTGGGTGGGGGAGGACAAAAATAACAAAGTTAAAATTGCTTTTCCATTTTATTTATTTATTTATTTTGTTTTTCGGTTTTGGGAGCCACTCCTGACTCTGCACTGAGGAATTATTCCTGGTGGTGCTCAGGGGACCATATGGGATGCTGGGGATCAAACCTGGGTAGGCTGCGTGCAAGGCAAGTGCCCAAGCAGCTGTATTATCTCTCTGGTCCCTGTTGCTTAGTTTTAAAAGTCAGAAGGAGAGGGACAGATATAAAATGACTGTATTCATTTGTGGAGTATATATACATATATATATATGTAAAATGCACTGTTGTCGATTTGTTCCTCGATTTGCTCGAGCGGGTACCAATAACGTCTCCATTGTGAGACTTGTTACTGTTTTTGGTTTACGAATACACCACGGGTAGCATGCCAGGCTCTGCTGTGTGGGAGGGATACTCTCGGTAGCTTGCCAGGCTCTCTTGAGAGGGATGGAGGATTCAAATCCAGGTCAGCTGCGTGCAAGGCAAACACTCTACGCTCTGTGCTATCGCTCCAGTTCATATATATTATATAATGCATATATATGAATATATTACATATATATATGGAGAGAGAGAGAGTCTACTATCCAAGGCCAGTAAACAGGGCTGGTCAATAGTTGAAAGCATGCCACAGGAATTTGTGAGGGGAGAAGGGTAGTTAGGATAGAGAAGGGACCAACACAACAATAATAATAGTTGGAAATGATCATTTTGGACAGGAACTGAATGTTAAAAGTTGGTAAAGGGATATACCTGATAACCTTTCATTATCTGTGCTGCAAATCATAAGGCCCAAAAGGGGGGAGGAAGAGAGAGAGAGAAAGAGAGAGAGAGAGAGAGAGAGAGAGAGAGAGAGAGAGAGAGAGAGAGAGAGAGAGAGAGAGAGAGAGAGAGGGAGAGAAAAGAAAAGTATCTGCTATAGAGGAAGATGGAGGTGAGGATGGGTGGGAGGTGGGAGGGAACCTGGAACCATTGGTGGTGGGAAATGTACACTAGTGAAGGGACAGGTGTTGCAACGTTATATGATTGAAACCAAATCATGAACAACTCTGTAACTGTGTATATCATGTGATTCAATTAGATATTTTTTAATTAAAAAAATTCAGCCAGAGAGATAAGAACAGAGGTTAAAGTCCCTATGAGTGCCGCAGGAGTGAACCTGAGCACTGAGTCAGGAGTAAATCCTGATTAGTACTACCCCTCCCCCGCAAATAAATAAATAAGTGTGGAAAGTTACTCTATATTGTATTATATGTTTGAAAATTGCTAGCAGAAAAACTTTTAAAAGTTCTCTACAGAACAGAGCTTACCACAACAGGAAGATTGGAGGGAAGAAGATGGGAGGGAGTGGTGGTGTTTGAAGGAAGGGATCCTGAGACAATGGTGGAAGGAGGCGACACTCTGGTGGAGGGTGTGGTGTTGGAATACTGTGTACATGAAACCCTTTCATTAACAGTACGGCAATCATGGTGTCTAAACTTTTTAAAATAATTAAAATGAACAAAAAAGTACAATAGCAAATGTTAGCTAGACTTACTGTGATAACCATTTTGTAGCACTGTTGTAGCACTGTCGTCCATGCATGGGAGTCCACACTCCTAACAGAACCATGCCTGCATTACTATCACTGCCAACCCTCCTAAAACATTCTCTTCTTCCTTCTCTAACAGACTCTCTTCTGATATATTAGGAAAGAAAAGTCCTCACGATAAACAAAATGTAGTGACTGAATTCACAAGAAAGTACAGAAACCCTGTGGAACTCTAGCAAGATAATGATTACTGAAACTGCCTTCTCTTCAACAAATGAGAATATGGAAATAATTTTGTGGCCAATGAACGTAAAATGCTCGAGATATGCTGCAAACCACAATGTCACTCTAGATTTCTGAAAATGGTAGTAAGAAAACAACTCTGAGACTGCTTTTGAGCAGGGATTATAGTCAATCATACACCACTAAGTAATCACAGCAGAACAAAGACTATTTTCAAAAAACTTGAACAGTTTCTCTGACTTACATTAATATATGCCAATTTTTTTGTTTGGTTTTGGACTGGAGCGATAGCACAGCAGATAGAGTATTTGCCTTTCACATGGCCGACCTAAGTTTGATTCCTCCGTCCCTCTCAGAGAGCCCGACAAGCTAATGAGAGAATCCCGCCCACACACAGATGTGTGGCAAGCTACTCATTGCATATTTGATATGCCAAAAACAGTAAAAAGAAGTCTCACAATGGAGATGTTACTGGTGCCCGCTCGAGTAAATCGATGAACAACTGAACAACAGGACAACAGTGCTACAGCACTTGGTTCTGGGGCCACACCTAGCAATGCTCAGGGGTAACTTCTGGCTCTGCACTTAAGAATTACTCCTGGAGGTCCTCAGGGGTCCATATGTTTAGACTGGGGATAGAACTTGAGGTGGCTACATGCAAGACAAGTCCCCTACCTGCTGTACTATCTCTCCAGCTCTGAATTTGCCTATTTTTATTCTTTTGGCAAACATTATTCATCGTTGAACTGTATGAGATCATGTGTTTCAAGACAGCTTCACTTGTCTGTGTTCAAGTCAAATTTCACAATATTATTTTGGGTTGTGGGATTTCCCTGAAGTCAAGCAGAATTTTCTCCACTTTTGTTGAGACCTTCCACCCTTTTATCCCCTGTTTATCCCCCTACTGTCAGGGTTTGAACCCAGGGCCTCCCACATGCAAGGTAAGTGCTCAGTGCTGAGCTACATCGCTCACCTTACAGAAATCTTATGAAACAGGATGAAAAGGCACAAAAAGGGAAAAATGACACAAAATGGGGAAAAAAGGATTCCAGTTCTTCAATGATAATTTTAGCTCTTTTGTATATATTCTCTGAGTTCTTGCTTTTCCCCTCGGTCTTACACTCTTATTTGGAAAGCATGCTAAGTGTCCTATCTATGTGTTAACCACTGTTACAAGTCAATGTAAATACACTCAAGAACAGCATAGGAGTATATAGCAGAGCTTTAGCTTTAAGTACTGGTAAGTTGGAAAGTAGGGCTGTAGAAGCATGCATATATCTCTCCTGAATGCTTCTGTAAATTGGAAACAGGCCTATACTCATATCTCTCCTGAATGCTTCTGTAAATTGGAAACAGGCCTATACTCATTTCACTATTGATAAACCCGAAGAGAGAGCAACAAAATAGCTGAAAGTGGAAGGCCCATGATTTATTTAAAAATTTTTAAAATAAAATTGTGATTTATTATATTCAATATTCTAACACCAATCTCACAACTATTACACCTTCCCACCACCATTATTTCCAATATTCTCAATCATTACCCAAGTCTGCCCCACTAGTAGGCCCTACATAATTTATTTTATATTGCTTGTTATGAATAATCCACTAAAAATGACCAAAAAAGATCTCCTTAGAAGAAAGTGTTTGAAGATTATTGTATCTCACCCCAGAGCTATTAAGCCCTTATATAAAAAAATTACTAACGTGTTGTTACAGGTTAAGTCTTGTGTGCTAATATTTCCTTAATTGAGACCAATTGCCTTCTAATTTATATCCCATCCAATGTCGTGTGCTGTCCATGATATATCAGTGGTGTAGAGTATGAGAAGTCACTCCAGGATTCTAAAATTTTGAATGGAGTGATACAGCTGAAGTTAAATTTTTAACTGGGTGGTGCTTGGTGATTTGTTCAAAGGTTTATTTATGAGTCTCTGGAGCATGGGGGTAAATGAGCTTATATGGCACCAGAGGCAGTTCATGGGAGTGACTGCCAGGCTCCCAGAAGAACAGGGAAATGGGGAGAGGTTACCCCCTTTGGTGAGAGCCTGGGGATTTTGTTCATAAACCCTGCATACCTGAGTTTTTCAACAGATTCGTTCCTAAATGAGGCTCGTCCAGAGCCTGTGTAGTCTGGCTGTGAGCAAGGCAGAGATTGAAGTGTGGCAGTTTTGGGCTGCTGGGGCTCTGTTAGTGCAGGTGGTGGGCTCACCTGCCCCATTCCAGGGTGCCCCGGAAATGAGACTCAGTCTGTTGAAGGGTCTGGAGGCATCTCTGCAGCTTGTTGATCTGAGAGTTTCTGAAAGATCTTTGATTTAAACCTAAGCAGTGTAATTCCAGAGGTCATGACTGAAGACTTTATGCTTGACTGTAACACTCCTCTATAAAACTCAACTCGGTGCTTCCCCATGCCTGTACTTGAGAAACTGAACATATCAGATGGAAATACACTCACGTTGGCATGGTGTATCCTTTGCATAGTCGTAAAAACCTGATCTACTTTCTGAGTTATTTCATACTTTCCCTCTCTTCAAACCTTGCTGCTATTTCTTTTTTTTTTTTTTTTTTTTTATAATTTATTTATTTTTAATTAGAGAATCACCGTGAGGGTACAGTTACAGATTTATACACTTTTGTGCTTATACTTCCCTCATACAAAGTTCGGGAACCCATCCCTTCACCAGTGCCCATTCTCCACCACCCGTAAACCCGGCGTCCCTCCCACCCTCCCCACTCCCATCTCCCCCCCACCCCACCCTGCCACCGTGGCAGGGCATTCCCTTCTGTTCTCTCTCTCTAATTAGCTGTTGTGGTTTGCAATAAAGGTGTTGAGTGGCCGCTGTGTTCAGTCTCTAGCCCTCATTCAGCCCGCAACTCCTTTCCCCCACATGGCCTTCAACTACAATGTAGTTGGTGATCGCTTCTCTGAGTTGCCCTTTCCCCGGAACGTGAGGCCAGCCGAGAGTTGCTGCTATTTCTTTAGGTCTTCATTCTACTGATGACTTGTTTATTTTCCATTTAAATGAGAAAGCAACTAGGAGAGAACTTCCATATGTTTCTATCACCATCTCTACCCATACTTATACTGTGTCTTGTGTACTCATGCCTTTTACTATGGATGTTCTTGCTTAAATTCAACAGCTTCTTATTAGATACGTTATCCTATTCCTTTACTCCAGAATTTCTCTTTCAAATTCATACTCTTTCTTATATCAATTTTATGAGTCTCCTTAAATCACTCCCATCACAATCTAGATATTCTGTTATTAAATGCAAGAACAAACTTCTGGTTATTAGTCTGGCATGTAAGGAGCTTTGACAATTTCTAGGCTGTTAAGCAAGAAAACAAAAGTTGAACAAATTAAAAAATAAGAACTTATATCCATCCCAAACTGACAGGGAGGTAAATATACAGAAGCACAATTTACTGGAACAAAGATATGTATGAGAATAAGTGTTGTGGTAGAAAAACTAAAATGCTAATGATTAATTTCTAGGGCTGAAAGTGGACAAGTCTGTGGGTTAAAAATTTCAGTGAGACCCAGTCATGGGATGGGGATTTCAACAACAGAGTTTTACCTTAATCTGGTTCTCATACTGACTATCAGAGAACAATCTATTCCTGCTCCTGGCAGGGTGATGAAAAAGGGCGTCATTTTTTAAACATGCAAGAACATTCTCTTCTTAACAAGGCCTGCCCATGAGAAACTATTTTTTTCAGATTTAAACTATGGGACCTTTTTGTTTGTTTTGTTTTTGGGTTATACCTGGATGTGCTCAAGGCTTACTCCTGGCTCTGTGCTCAGAGACCACTTCTGACATGTTCAGGGGACCATAAGTGGTGCTAGGGATCAAACCTGGGTCAGCGCCATAGTGTAGGCAAGCACCCTACCTACTCTTGCTCTGTACCAGATCATTGGAATTAAACAGACCCTTACCTATGTGAAGGAAAGGAAGTAGTCAGTCCCCTAAAGCCATTCTGTCCATATGGCAGGGCAGATACTAAGAAGTGCTTGTGAAATTAAACAGTTCAGCTGCACAAACTCTCTAAAAGACAGAAATTGCAAACATAAGGTAGAGAATGATTTCCTTTCCTCTTCCACACTGTCACCTTATTGCTAAAAGCCAGTTTACTGCAGTTCCTTTTATCCATCATATCAAATCTGGTGATCAAGGAAAAAACCTAAAAGCATATTGAAACTAAAAGAAAAAAATTGGAAAGAAAAATAAAAATTTTGAAAAACTTGAAAGAAAACGTTTGAAAGGACAGCAAACATTAGAACTAGACAAGATATTAGAGAGCTGTCCAGGGATTGCCCAGAAATGTCTGTCTAGATCAGGAACTTAAGACAACTATGATTAACAGGCTAAGGTTCTAATGAAGAAAACAGGTAGCACTGGAAGGACATATGGGCCAGAGGTGAACGTTTTAAGATAAAATAAAAAAATAAATAAAATAGATTACAAAGACTGTACCAGAAATGAGGAATGTCTTTTACTTGCAAATAGGATGCAACTGAGAAAAGAGACAAAAATCAACAGAAAACTGAAAAACAAAACTCAGAAAAGAATATTCTAGTACTCTGTGAGGAGAAAGGGACTCTCCTTCACTGCTGTTGGGAATGCAACTGCTGTACCAGACTGTATGGGCAATTCTCAAAAAATTATAAATTGAGCTCCCATTTGACCCAGCAATAACACTTCTGGGAATTTATCCCAGAGAGGCAAAAAAGTATAGTAGAAATGACATCTGTACTTGTATGTTCATTGCTGTGACTGTTTACAATAGCCAAAATCTGGAAAAAACCCGAGTGCCCAAGAACAGATGACTGGTTAAAAAAACTTTGGTACATCTACACAATGGAATACTTATGCATCTGTTAGAAAAGATGAAGTCATGAAATTTGAATGTAAGTGGATCAACATGAAAAGTATCATGTTAGTGAAATGAGTCAGAAAGAGAGGGATATACAGAAAGATTGCACTCATTTGTGGAATATAAAGTAATAGAATAGGAGACTAACACCCACGAATAGTAGAGATAAGGACCAGGAGGTTTTCCTCATGGCTTGGAAGCTGGCCTCACATGCTGGGGGAAAAGACAGCTCAGACAGAGAAGGGAACATCAAGTAAAGGGTGTTTGGAGAACCTGCTCGGGTTGGGAGATGCATGCCGAATGTAGACTATAGATCGAACACAATGGCCACATCAATGCCTCTATTGCAAACCACAACACCCAAAAGGAGAGAGATAACAGAAGGGAATGTCCTGCCACAGAGGTAGGGTGGGGAAGTTGTTGGGGTGTGTGTGGTGGGAGGGATGCTGGGACCATTGGTTGTAAAAATGGGCACTGGTGGAGGGATGGGTACTCGATCATTGTATTACTGAATGCAAGCACAAAAGTTTATAAGTCTGTTACTGTACCTCTCACTGATTCACTAATAAAAAATAAAAAAAAAACTTTCCTTATTATACCTAAAAAAAAAATCCTACTACGGTCGGACACTTATAGAAGGTAAAACACTCATGTAATAGGAATACCAAATGGAGTAGAAAGAGAAATGATAAAGGACATATTATGATAGATTCCATGGACACTTAAAAGGAAAACTTACCATTCATAAAAATTTAGTCAAAATTGGCTCTCTACCCAGATGAGATCCAGAGCGGCCACACAAGAAAAGGCTTCTCAGCTCCTAAAAGACTATGATCCCGGAGGCCTACTAACCACTTTTGGCACCCAGAAGCTTCTTACAGAAATACATCTAGACTGTAAACTGAGCTACAACCCCATGCCGCCACAGGAGGGGAAAGGTTTTTCTCTTTCAGCTGTTTCTTTCGGTGACTTCTGGCAGAAATTTCTCTGGACTTAATTACTAAAACACCAGAAATCCAAAACCGTGTGGCCTCAACAGCGGCCACGCGAACTCATATATTCTTCATTCTCAGCAACGGAAAACAAACTATCAAATGATGCCTTTTCAGCAGGTTTGATTGTTGGGGGAAAATTCCAAATAATAATAGTGAGTTTTCTGTTGAAATATTGAATGTAATCAAAGTATAGAGAGAATAAAGTGAAGATCATTAGCCACACAGGTGGTGGGGCAGGAGGGGGGGGTATACTGAGATTGTTGTTGGTGGAACATGTGCATTGGTGAAGGGATGGGGGCTTGATCATTGTATGACTGAGACTTAAACCTGAAAGCTTTGTAACTTTTTTCATGGTGATTCAATTAAAATTTTTTTTTTAAAATTTAGTCAAAATTAGCTGTATGTTAAAATGTAATATCATAAATTTGCAGAGGATAACATAGAAGGAAACCTACAACTAGATCTTGAGCATGACAATGACTTTCCAGGTAAAATATCAAAAGGTGCAACTCAAGAAGGGGGGAAATGAGGGGCCAAAGAGATAGGAAGTGGGTATGGCATTCGCTTTGCAAAACGTCAGTCTGGATTCATCCCCTGGTATCTCATGTGGTCCCTGACACTATCAGAAATAATTACTGAGTGCAGTCAGGAGTAAACCCTGAGCACTGCCAAGTATGGCCCAGTATCCTCCACCTCCTCTCCAAGGGGAAAATGGATAAAGTGAACTTCATTAGTATTAATAACTAGTGGGAATCCAAACTGAAAAAGAAAAAAATGAAATACATCATTATGTGCAGATCATATTGTTTTCTATGTAGAAAAATTTGAAGTCCCTGGAAACACTATTAAGAAAAGAAGTGAATAATAGTAAAAATGCAGGCCACAAAATCAACATATAAAAGGTAGATGCATCTCTATACAAGAGCAATAAACTATCAGAAAGATGAAGGAAATCACCTAGTTCACAGTTCACATATGCACTTAAAACATGCCCAGTTTGCAGCTGCACCAATAATAGACAATAGAACAATGACCCTTCCCCTCTCTCACATTACCTTCTGGCTGTCTTCTCACTTCTCTGCTCAGTGAAGCTGCCTGTGCTCAGTAGATGCTTCTATTTCCCGTCTTCTTACTTCTCCTGAATCCACTTCCACTGTGCATTTGTCCTCTCTCTTCTGCTCAGATAAAGTCAACTTTTAGTCTTCAACTTGAAATCGGAGTAGGTTTTAACTCAGTGCTCATGTCCTTCCTTGATATACTTACTTCACTTGGCTGCTGGGATGCCTTCTTATGTCTCACAGTATCTTTTCCAAAGAAGTTTTCTCTCATCTGAATATCATCAAGATTACTAAGGAAGGACCTAGCCTTTGGCTTAAGTTAGAACCACAAACTAAGGGGTTTTGTTATTAATACTATTTTGGGAGTAGATGTCAGGGGGACAGTCTTCCAAGCAGTTCTCAGGGAATCTTTGGGTTAATACTTTGGGATTATTGAAAGGAGGTTTCAATGCTTAATCTGGTGAAGTGATGCTGTTTGGATCCAGCAGTTCTGGGGGCCACTACGCCCACACATGTGGCAGGACATGAACTGTCTTTGACCAAACTTGGGGCCTTACATATGCAAGGCATGTGCTCTATTCCTTTGTGCTATCTCCCCATCACTTTTTTTTAAATCAAAAAAAATTTTTTTTTAATTTTAAGTGCCATGATTTTCAATGTTCATGATAAAGTTTCATATATATAACATTCCAATACCACATCCTTTACCAGTGTTGGCTCCCCTGCACCCTACCCCCATCTATATCATGGCCGATTCAGTTCTCTAGACCAGTAGCCAGGCTCTGTTGTATTTGACTGTTTGTTATTTCCTATTTTTCTTTATTTCCTATATCCTACCAAGTTATTGATGACATCTACTGAGCATGTAGATAAGGTTTGTCTATTGATAGTCTATATGAAGACAAGGTGGTTATACCTTTTAGAGTTTATTATAATATCTAGCAGATTCTTCAAACTTAAAAGGCATTGTACATAAAAACTTTTTATTTGTAGTATATTTTAATAAAAATTTGTTAATGTTCATGTTTCAAAGTGGTAGAACTATACAGTAAAAAGCACTAGCAGAAAGAGTTATAGTTTTTGTAAATAAAGGGCAGAGAAATGTATGGCTTAATCTTTTCTCTGAAGACATTGTTATTGTGCAGCTTGAAAAGAGAAGAGAAGGAGGCAGGAAGGGAGTTGATAGTTATAAACTGTCACGCTTTGTACTAAGTGCTTCACATGCATTTTCTTCACAGCATCTCCATGGAGAACCTTCTTTGCATTTTATGGATGGGGAAGGTCAGAAGGTTAAGGTCATTTAGCTATTAAAATAAGAATAAGGATTTGTGACTAGTGCTATGTTACTCCAAAACCTATTCTCTTGCCATTTTCAACATGCTGGGTTTGGACTGTAAATCTTTCTATAATAAATAAGTCCTCTTTATCAAGCCAGTGAGTGAAGCCAGAGATGAAGAGAAAAAAAAAATCTTTTTAGTGTGCAAATGTCAAGGGTGATAATATGTAGCTTTGCTCTTACCACTGAGCATAAAATATTGCAACTCAGCCTTTGTGGAAATATGAAACAGAGAACTATTTCCATCAGCGTTTCATAAAATTAAAGAGTGGTGAAATGTTACTACACATAGTGACAAGACTTCACTTATTTCCCAGAACCCATCCTATGATCGAGGATATGAATCAACTATAAATAGAATACACTAGCTCATCTGTTCGTTCAAAATGAAGTAAAATTTAGTATCTAGAGATATAGTTAAGGCTTACCCAGATTAGATATTTAGTGAGCAATATTTTTAGAAACAGAATATGTAAAAGAAGCCAAGATTATCCATGATTACATTGTGGTTTAAGGTTGTGTTACAATTAAAACATTTAAAGAAAGATAATTTGATATTTGTTCCAAGAAAGACTAACTTTATAGTCAAACTCAAAGTGAAAAAAATCTAGCTAATTCACTCCAGTCAAAATTAATAAGTGACTATCTGGGCTTTGAACTCTGCTGGATACTATGTGCTAAGCAATCATGGTGTACTCAAACTAGTCCCTAGTGGGTAAAAATCTTGAAAGAACCCATCTTTTGTGAATTCCAAGGCAATAAAAAAGCTATTTGAGATAACCAATGTCCTGTGCATAAAGCAGTCACTTAAACTGCCTACCTCACTTTCTTCATGGAACAAGAACTGAAAAAAGGGAAAAACATTCTTTCTGAAACCTTTAAATAATAACCAATCTACATTAATGCTTTTTTTTTCTTTCTTTCTTTTCGGGTCACACCCAGTGATGCACAGGGGTTACTCCTGGCTCTGCATTCAGGAATTCCTACTGGCAGTGCTGGGGGACCATATGGGATGCTGGGAAATTGGATCCAGTTCGGCTGCATGCAAGGCAAATGCCCTATCTGCTGTGCTATTACTCCAGTCCTATATTGATGCTTTTAAATGTCTTTTAAATTAATCTGCCTTGTACATTATTTTTAGTCCAGTCTTTGAACCTATGCTATTTCCAGCAGATACTGAGAAATGAAATAAAAAAATTCCAGTTATGTGTGAATAGATTCACACAAAACATACAAAACAAAACATAAAACCCCATCATTTCTGGAGAAATAAATGGACAGGGAAATAAAGAAATAGGAATCCTCATACATGGTTTGTGGGAATATACGCTGGTCCAGTTTCTATGGAAAAAATTGTGGAAATTATGCAGCACAGTAAAAATGGATCTACTATATGATCCAGCAATTCCATTCCTTGGTGTCTATCCTAAGACAGCAAAAACACTAATTTGAAAAGCTAGGGATTTGGAGAGATAGTACATCAGGTAGGGCAATTACCTTGCATGAGGCTAACCCAGGTTCAATCCCTGGCATCCCATATGGTCCCCTAAGTCCTGCCAGGAGTGATTTCTGAGTGCAAAGCCAGGGGTAACTGTTGAGCATTGCTGGGTGTCCAAACAAAACAAAACAAAACAAAACAAAACAAAACAATCCAAGTATACTCATATTTATTAAACCACTATTTACAAAGACAAAAATATAGATGTGTCCAACATCTGTGTCCAACAACAGATTAGTAGAAGAGAAAATTGTAATGTAAACACACACACAATGAAATACTACTTATTTTAAAGAAAGGAGGAAATCTTACTTTTTTTTTTTTTTTTTTTGCTTTTTTGGGTCACACCTGGTAATGCACAGGGGTTACTCATGGCTCTGCACTCAGGAATCACCCCTAGCAGTGCTCAGAGGACCATATGGGATGCTGGGAATCGAACCCAGGTTGGCCGCGTGCAAGGCAAACACCCTACCCACTGTGCTATTGCTCCAGCCCCCAATCTTACTTTTTGTGTGTGAAACCAAAGGGGGTTCAGATTAAGTGAAACAAGTCAAGTGGAAAGGCAAATCTTGAATAGGGTCATGCATATGCAGGATATAGAGGAGCAAAGACAGGAACAGATAAAACAGATAAAACCATTGGAAACAATCACAGCCAAGGGATTCAGAAAGCAGAACTGCAATTACAAAAGGGAGTTGTAGGAGAATCACATGGGTTGAAGAAGCCAACGAACTGTGGTGGATGTTTGGTACTTTGGCAGTAGTTTGTAAATACACTTTAAAGAAGCCCGAAACTTTACTCCTAAAATACATAACAATGCAAAATAATGTCACCTCAAATTGGCAGCAACAAATTGCTATCTTTCTAGATTTTTGTGTTCAGCGGTTGCTATAGCTCCACTCCTCGTATTATGATCTATGAGGAAATAGCAGTGTTTTCTGTTTAAATATTTACCCTTTGTGATAAATGTCTTGTGTGATAAAATAACTATTTCCTGTATACATATGTTACAGATGGGTATATCACTGTCATCCTGTTGTTCATCGATTTGCTCGAGCGGGCTTCAGTAACGTCTCCATTCGTCTGTGTTGTGTGCTAGTGTAACCTGATGGTGTATTGGGGGCTCTTTCAGGGGCATGAGGACCATCGTTATTGTTTTTGGCATATTGAGTATGCCATGGGTAGCTTGCCAGGCTATGCCATGCAGACAGGATACTCTCGGTAGCTTGAGAGTATCCGGGCTCTCTGAGAGAGAGGGAGGTTTTGGGGACGGCTTCTAATCGCCTTTGCAGATGTTCCCAGTCTACCGAATGTAACATTTTGGTCGACTGGCATGTTGTAATGATCTGTACACTGACAAACACGCACCTGCCTACATGTCTGGGAAGCACCTGGGACATCTGTGGCCTCAGGTTGATCTCCTCGAGGTTGAATGGAGTGTGCCTATAGGTTGTTGAGCAGCTGGCAGAGCAGGACGCTATCGCAGAGGGTCTGTGCTAGGTTGAACACCTGCATTGAGTCCCAGGTCACCCGGTGGTTGGCTGACAGCACCCCACAGTGGATAAGCCACTGTGCCATGAGCACTGTGGATGAGCACTGCCACCATGGCTCTATGTCTGATGGCGCTGCGACTTGGCCCAGCCAGGGCAGGCAGCAATGCTGTGGCTATGCTGCCGTGGTTTCTTCTTGCCCCGCTGATGCCATTCTGTCCAAATCTTGCAGAAACAGCCGGCGATGTCATCAGGAATCACACACAGAGTTCCAGCAGGGATTACATGTAGAGTTCCATGCTTGGCTTGCTGAGTTGCATGTTGTCTAAGGCGAGATGGTGAGCCGGGTTTGGGAGAGCGTGAAGGGTTCTGGCAGCATTGGTGCCGTCTTGCCTCCAATCAAATATGGTGTGGTAATTATGGAAAATGAGTAGAGAGTCTTATGACATGTCTAGGTTTAGGAATATGTTCACTCATACGTGAAGCTTGGCCCGAGCATGTGTCAAGCACCCTGGAGTGTGGCAGTGATTGGGTTGTGGAGGTTGGCTGTCAGGGCTGGGTCCCTTAGGGTGGAGTGGGCTTTCACCCGCTCTCCTCTGAGGCACCCTGAGTGAAAACAACCTGGCGTGAAGTCTGGTGTCCTGGTTATGGGGGCTTCATTTTATGTGCTCTCTTCCAGGAGAAGCAACCGTGAGTTCTGGACAGTGGCCGATGAGGAGATTATCTGGTGCCAGGCAGATGGTATATTATGAATATAAATAATTAAATATGATGCTAGTATATGTATCTATATCTATCTTTATATTTATATATAAATACTGCTAGAGCATCTACTTTAAAACTGAAAAAACGTACTTAATCTGTTCTTTGTACTGTTACACAGGGAACAAACATATATTGTGTTACAATGTTATTTCAATTAAAGTATTTAAAGACAATAAAGACAATCATAATTTTAAAAATACTTAATTTTGGGTTTTTACTAGAACAACAGCCCTAATATAGATTTCTGTTAATATTATGGGCATATTAGTTTGCTATCCATTTTTCCTTTTAGTGAACAGTTCCTGCTTAAAACGTCCTCATGAACATTTCATACCAATTAAAACAATACTTTAGTTCATGCAACATATTTTGGGCTTGCTTGACTCTGTTCTCTCTAAATTTTGCCAAAGCAGTCAATCTCCTGTGGTCACTAGTGTGTAATCATGCTCTCCTTTCATATAAGGAAGTTGTTCATGATGTCAGATTACGACTAGACTATCCAAGGAAAAGTTTATTCAAGTTCAAATCAGCCACACCTTTAAATACACCTATACTGCGTCAGTATACCAACAGGAAAAACCCTTGGCAAAACAAGATCGCATTACAGCTGGGGGAAGAGAAATGACACACAGGCTATGATTATTTAGTCTGAGGCAATGAGTTTTTATGACTAACATTTTTTTTTGATAATCCCAATGGTTTTATTAGGGACTTTTTAACAAAACAATTTTAAACCCTAGGGAATTAGCTTTAAAATATTTCTTTTTTTATTTGTTGAGTCACCTCTGGTTTACAAAGCTGCAATTTTAGAAGTATAGTTTTACACCTTGATAACATATTACATATTATATATGCCTATGTACATATATATACACATATATATGTATGACCCTGTTCTTTTAGAACCAAAGTTCTAATACCCTCACCACTATTAAAATGATCCCCTCTACTATCCCTTCTACCCCCTGCCTCTTTTCCTCTAGTAACCACCATTTTGTTGTTTATGACTAAATTTTACTTATATCCATATCTGGATTTTATAACCCACTGTGGGTTTTTGAGGGTCAATAAAAACAACCCCCCCGACACACCAAAATAAAACAAACCCCAAACAAAACCAAACCCAACTCTTAGCAGTGATCAGAGCCATGCCATTCTCCCCTCCCCTTATAAATGCTTTTAAAAAAATAATTTGTTATTGAGTCACCATGAGATAGACCATAACAAAGCTATTCATGATTAGGTTTCAGTCATACAATGTTCCAACACCCTTCACCAGTGTATATTTCCCCCCACCAATGTTCTGTTTCCCTCCCACCACCCCTCTATCTACCCCTTCACCCCAAACCCGCCTGCCTCTGTAACAGGAACTTTTCTCTCTCTTTCTCTCTCTCCTTTTGTGCATCATGGGTTGCAAATCAGATGCAAAGGGTCACGGGTCATCATGATTTTTCAGGGTATTTTGTATTCTTATTCAGTAGGTACAGCTAAAGTATCTTTTTAAAAAATATTTTAAAATTTATTTTTATAAAGTTGTTTTCTATTACATTCAATATTTCAACATCAATCCCACCACCATCATACCTTCCCACTACCATTGTTCCCAATTTTCCCAACCATCACCCAAACCTCCCCCAATAGCAAGCCCTAAATAATTTATTTTGCATGGCTTATTCATATGCCAAACCAGTAACAATGATGGGTCTCATTCCCCTGACCCTGAGAGAGCCTCCAATATGGCACCGTTGGGAAAGAGAGGCTCCTAAAGTTTCAGGGCTAGGACGAATGGAGACGTTACTGAGACCGCTTGAGAAAATCGACGATCAATGGGATGATGATGATGATGATGATGATGATGATAATGATGATGATGATGATGCCTATTATGAATAATTAAAAATGATCAAAATAGAGGGCTGGAGCGATAGCACAGCGGGTAGGGCATTTGCCTTGCATGTGGCTGACCCGGGTTTGATCTCTCCATCCCTCTTGGAGAGCTCGGCCAGCCTCCAAGAGTATCCTGCCCGCATGGCAGAGCCTGGCGAGCTACCCGTGTGTATTCAATATACCAAAAACAGTAACAAGTCTCACAATGGAGACGTTACCGGTGCCCGCTCAAACAAATCGATGAACAACGGGACGACAGTGCTATAGTGCAGTGCTAGAAGAAAGTGTGTGAAGACTGTTGTATCTCACCCTGGAGTCATTAAACCCTTGTATAAGAGATTACTATATAAGAGATTACTAACATGTTGTTACAGTTTGAGCCTTTTTTTTTTTTTGATCAAGATCTTCTACTTTACACCCCATCCAATGTGGTATGCTACCCCTGGTAGGTGGATCAGTGGTGTAAAGTTTGAGATGTTCCAGGAATTCTAAAATTTTGAATGGGGTGATACAGCTGGAGTTAAGTTTTTAATTGGGTGGTGACTTTGGGATCCAGAAGCATCTTTGCAGTCTGTTGATCTCTTCTGAGATTTAAGAGACTCTAGATCATGGCTGGTTAATGAGCTAATGTGACACCAGAGATAGATCATGGGCATAACCGCCAGGCCTCTGGAAGAACAGGGGTTGAGGGGAGGTCACCCATCCCTGACTCCATGAGAACCTGGAGATTACACTCACAAAACTGCATAGCTGAGTTTTTTAATAGATTCATTCCTGGATGAGGCTTGTCCCAATCCTGTGGAGTCTGGCTGTGAGCATGGCAGCAAATGGATTATGGAGGTTTTTGGCTGCTGGGGCTCTGTCTGCCTCCACTCTGGGGTGCCCCAGATGACTGGAGTAGCTTTTAACTGGTTGGTGGCTTTGGGGTGTGGACATGACTGCCAGGGCTCCTGAAGTTCAAGGAAGTCAGGAGTGGTAGTCCATCCCAACCTTGAGAAAGCTTGGAGGTTTCAAGTCACAAATCTGCATACCCAAATTTTCATCAGATTAGCGATAGCACAGCGGGTAGGGCATTTGCCTTGCATGCGGTCGACCCGGGTTCGATTCCTCCATCCTTCTTGGAGAGCCCAGCAAGCTACCAAGAGTATCCCGCCTGCACTGCAGAGCCTGGCAAGCTACCCGTGGCATATTCGATATCCCAAAAACAGTAATAACGAGTCTCACAAGGGAGACGTTACTGGTGCCTGCTCGAGCAAATCGATGCACAATGGAATGACAGTGACAGTGATACAGCGATATATTTCCATGAGGTCCATCCCCAGATGGTGTAGTCTGGCGGGGGCATGGCGGCGATTCTGGATTGTGGAAGCAAGTGGCTGCTGGGGGCACTGCTTGGGTGGGCACCAGGCTGACCCATGCCCCCTCTGATTTACCCTGGTCTGTTCACCTGGCCTTGCACAGGTCTGAGATTAACTGTGGCTTTTGATTTCTTTCAAGATTTTTTTATGGGTCTCTGAAGCAAGGCCGATTAAAAAGATTATATGGTGGCAATGGAGTTGGTTCGTGGGATGACTGGTGAGGCTTCTGGGAGTATAAGGAAGTGGTGTGAGGTAGCCCATCCAACTCAGAGAAAGCCTGGAAATTTCAGTCACAAACCCTGCATATTCAAATTTTCAGCAGGCCAGTATCTTGGTGAGGTTTGTCCTGAGTCTGGAGTCTGGCCCCAGGCTAGCCATGCCATTCTTGTATAGTTTCTAGAGATTGGGAAAGTATCTGTGATTTTTGTGAAGGTATCCAGGCATAAGGCAACTTTTAGAGCCTTAAACAAGAAATAAAGACCATCTGGTAATTGTGTACTTTGTCTAAGTATGGGATATACAGTGTTTGTCAGTTTGTGAAAAGGTATGGGAACAAGGATACAGTAGTGCTAGGAGAAATATTTCTCAGTTCAAATACTGTGACATTCTGAAGTACACTTGAAGTAATACCTTCCCATTTAATGTAAAATATTAAAATCCAACAATGTCAATTTCAAATATTATTGGTTAAAAAACTACTTAGTTGATAGAAATTAGCTTAAATTGGTGTAAACTCTAGAAAAAATTTTTTCTTCCCTCTTTTGGTTTTTAGGCCATACATGGTGCTACAGAGATTGCTCTTGGTGGAGGCTGTATGTGGTGCTAGAGATAGAACAGGGTCAGCCATGTGCAAAGCAAGACCTTAGCCCCTGTATTATCTCTTTGGCCTTTAATTCACTTTTAATATTGAATATATTAATTTAAAAAGGTGGAGGGAAGATCAGCGATAGGGTTAGAATGCATACTGGAGGTCTGTGTTTGATCAACTGCACTACATGCTCCCTCAAGCACCACCAAGTATGGCCCCCAAAACTAAATAATTCAGAAATGAATTTCATGTATTAACACTGAGACACACAAAAGACTTTCAAAATTTATCTTAGTTTAGGTAACATGGTTACAAGAGTGTCAGTAACGTTTATAGTTTAGATAGTCACTAGTATCAGTGTCCAAGACTGCATCACAGTCTTTATGTCACTTCTAGTTTCCCTCTTCCTTCCCTTCCATCCTTGTGCAATAATTTGTTTTATAATTAAAGCCCAAGGTCTTGCATCATTTAACTCTATTGCCTTGTTTCATTTCTTTGTATACCATGGATAAGAAGATTATCTGGGGTGGGAGGGTGTGTGTGTGGTGCCACCAGCAGGTCAACCTGTTTCTGCAGAGTGAGTGCATCAGCAGCCTAAGGGTGACTTCAGCCTTCCTGAAATCCCTAAATTGCCACTGTGCCTCTGGCCAGACCCAAGGAACTCAGGATCAAGTTTCCTGAGAAACTAAACTGGCAAAAGTAAGGTATAGGCGAATCACACTCACAAACCACCTTTGGCTCAGCTATACAAAGCTCAGTATTCAGCCTTGCTTCAGAGACCCAAAATAAATATCAAAAGAGATCAAACGCCAAAGTTAATTCCAGACCTGTGCAAGGTTGAACAGACCAAGGTAAATCAGAGGAAGGAAAGTTAGTCTGGTGCCCCTCAAGTAGAGCCCCTGGTAGCCACTTGCTGCCACAAACTTGCTGCCATATTGGGCCAGAGTGATAGTATAGCACGTAGGGCATTTGCCTTGCACATGGCAGACCTACGTTCGATCCCTAGCATCCCATATGGTCCCTGAGCAGTGCCAGGACTAACCCCTGAGCATTGCCAGGTCTGACCAAAAAGCAAAATAATAAAATCTTAAAATAAAATCGCCACCATATCTCCCACCTGGGCTCCACTGTTTCAGGACAGACCTCACACAGATATTAACCTGTTGAAAATTCAGGTATATGGGTTTTAAGATTGAAATCTCCAGGCTTTCTCGGAATTGGATAGGCTACCTCCCCCATTCCCTATTTTACTGGTAGCACTGGTAGTTATCCCCACAAACCAACGCCAGTGATACCATGTAAGCTCTTCTACTGGCCATGTTCAAAGACCCATAAATAAATCTTGAAAGAGATCAAAAGCTGCAGTTAATTTCAGACCTGTGCAAAGCTGAATAGACTGGGCATGGGTCAGCCTGGAGTCCACCCAAACAGAGCCCCCAGCAGCCACTTGCTTCCACAATCCAAAATCACTGCCATGCCCCAGGTTGGACTCCACTGTCTTAGGACGGACCTCATGGAGATATAATCTACTGAAAATTTGGGTATGCGGTTTTGTGACTGAAATCTCCAGGCTTTCTTGGGGTTGGGATCGACTACCCACCTCCATCTCCCAATACTTCTAGGAGCCTAGGCAGTCACGTCCACACCTCAAAGCTGGTGCCTGCCCCAACAGAGCCCCCAGTAGCTGCTTGCTCTCACAATCCATAATCGCCACAATGACCCTGGCCAGACTCCACTGTCTTGGGATGGACCACACCACGATATTAATCTGCCAAAAATTAAAGTACGCAGATTTTGACGGAAATTTCCAGGCTTTTTTGGGGTCAGGATGGACTACCTTCCACCAGCGTTCTGTACACTATACAATAATGAAAGCCCCAGCAGTCATGTTCACACCCCAAAGCTACAACCCAGTTAAATTAGAAACTACTTCAACCTTACCTTTCCAAAAAATTCTGAATACCCTGAAAAAAACATGATGACCTCTTAATACCTGTATTGCAAACCATAATCCACAGGAGGAGAGAAAGAAGAAAAGTGCCTGCAATAGAGGTAGGCTGGAGTGGCAGGGGGTATTGGGGATGGTGGGAGGGAAACCGGGGACATTGGTGGTGGGAAATATACACTGGTGGAGGAATGGTTGTTGGATCATTGTATGACTGAAACCCAATAATGAACAACTTTGTAATGGTCTATCTCACGGATATTCAGTAAAAAAAATTGGAAATAAGGGGGCTGGAGTGATAGCACAGCGGGTAGGGCATTTGCCTTGCACGCGGCCGACCTGGGTTCGATTCCCAGCATCCCATATGGTCCCCTGAGCACCGCCAGGAGTGATTCCTGAGTGCAGAGCCAGGAGTAACCCCTGTGCATTGCCAGGTGTGACCCAAAAAATAAAAACACAAAAAAAAATTAGAAAGAAAAAATCATCTAGTATTTGTCCTTCTTCTGATTTATTTTCTGAATATGATACCCTTCTGGCTCATTGAAGTTTCAGTAAAATGCAAGATTTCACTTTTCTTGTAACTAATTGTGCAATATTCTATTGTGTATAGTTGCCACAGTTTCTTTATCCATTCCTATCATTGTATTGTACCTATATACTGGCTATTGTACTTAGCGCTGCAGTGAGTATAGGTATGCACCTACCTTTATAAGCATAAAAGCATTATGCTTTTGTGCCTTTGTGGTAGAAGCAAAGAGAAGCCACTGGTTCATATGGAAGCTCTATTCTTGGCTTTCTGAGTAGTCTCCAGTGTTCTCTATAAAGGCTGAACCATATGACATCTCCACCAACAGTGAAGAAGGGTTCCTTTTTTTACCCACCTACATCCTGTCAACACTAGTTACTTCCAGTCTTGTTGATAAATGTAACTTTCAATGGTGTGAGATGATCCCTCACTGTCATTTTGATTTACATTTTCCTGATAAGTGATGATAAACACTTCCATATGCATACTGTCATCCATATGTCATCTTCAGGAAAATGTTAACCTGCTCTTTTTTTTTGGATAAGGCTATTATTTTGTTGTTGTTGAGCTTTGTATTTTATATATCTTAGATATTAGCTCCTTATCTGATGTAAAGTATCAATTTTTTCACATTCAGTAGGTTACTGAATTATTTTATTTTAGTCTATTTCTTTTGTCATACAAGAAAGGTTTGTTTTTATTTGGGGGGAAGGGGGTGTACAACCAGCAGTGCTCAGGGGTTATTCTTGACTCTACACTCAGGAATCTCTCCTGACAAGTTTGGGGGACCATGTGGGATGCGGAGGATCAAACCTGGGTTGGGGGGCCAGAGCCACAGTACAGATGGTAAGGCGTTTGCCTTGCATGCAGCCGGCCTGGGTTCAATCCCCAGCATCTCATATGGTTCCCCAAGCACCACCAGGAGTAATTCCTGAATGCAGAGCCAAGAGTAACCCCTGAGAATTGCTGGATGTCACCCCAAAAAGCAAAAAACCAAACCAAACCAAACCTGGGCTGGCCATGTGTAAGACAAGGGCCCTCCCCACTGTACTATCACTCCATTTCAACATAAAAATGTTGTAGTTTGATGTAGCCTCAATTACTTTTGTTTGTGTTATCAAATCCTGTGGCAGCAGGATTTGATACAGGATTTGATAACACAAACAAAAGTAATTGAGAGTCTCTTGCCCGCATGCCTGGCTGTCTTCCCCAGGGCCCCTCGGAGGGGATGGGCTCCAGCTTCCCTCCCCACCCTGAGCAGAGCTCCTGGCAGCCAAAGACCACCGGAACCTAGCTGCAGCCATGCTGGAGGCTCCTCTCTATACGTTCGAACAGGCCTCATGCATGAAGGTACCCGCAGAGGAACCCAGGTGTGTGTGATCCCATCAACGGCTAACATCCAGAGAGACTTAAAAGCAAGCTCTCAGAAGAGCGCGGCCGCAAAGCGGCCGGCCGTGTGGTATCTTTAGCCCACTTTTCCCTCTAGGAGGAACTGGCAATCTTCAGAGAGTTTCCTGCCCCCATGGGACAGCCTTGCAAGCTTCCCATGGTGTATTCATATGCAAAATCCAGTAACAAGCTGGATCTCATTCCCCTGACCCTGAAGAGCCCCCAGTGCAACATCATTAGGAGGGCCAAGTCGAAATAGACTTCTAAGATCTCAGGGAAAGGACGAAATGAGATGTTTCTGAGACTGCCCGAGAAATCGGTGATTAACGGGATATTGTGATTGTGTGATTGTGATCAAATCCTGTATTTGTTATCAAAAAAATCAAAACAAAAAAATGGATCAAATCATTGAAGATACTTCTCAGGTCCATATCCTGAAGAGTTCCACCTATGTTTTCCTTAAGTATTTCGTATTTCATAGATTCTAGTGTAAACTTGAGGTCTAGAATCCACTTTTATGTATTTGTGTGAAACAGAAATGCAGGGTTTTTTTTTTTTTTTTTTGCATGTGACTATTCAGTCTCCCCAATACCATTTGTTGAAGAGGCTGTCCCTGCTCTATCTCATGCACTTCTCATAAGCTCTGAACATTTAATGCTTGATCTACTGCTTTATCATATTCATTTTTCAAAGTAAACAATTAAAACATTCTAGTTATCTAGTTTAATAAATATGAGAAAATTTGACCAATGTTGTTAAATCAAGCCTAATTCACACTATATTAATGGGCTACTTGATGACTATCAATTTATAAGCATATTAGAAAGACATTAGTAGCAATTGTTTTAAAGCATTGGTGAGTACCTCATTAAGATAGGAGGAAGGGGTAAATAGGGTATGTAAATAGAAGTAAAAATCCTTTTTGGTGATCAAAATCTGACCCCTTCTGGTGACATAAAATAGTCAATGTAACTTAGCAATTTGTTGGATTGGGCTGGAGTGATAGCACAGCAGGTAGGGTGTTTACCTTGTATGCGGCTGACCCGGGTTCGATTCCTCCGTCCCTTTTGGAGAGTCAGCAAGCTACTATTGAGAGTAGCTCGCCCACATGGCAGAGCCTGACAAGCTACCTGTGGCGTATTCAATATGTCAAAAACAGTAACAAGTCTCACAATGGAGATGTTACTGGAGCCCGCTTGAGCAAATCAATGAGCAACAGGATGACAGTGATATAGTGATGCAGTGATTTGTTGAATTGATAAAACTGACTGTTAAAAAAGTATCAGCATGTTAACATAAAATTCTGTCTGCTAACATTCAGGATTTATCTTTTCAGTCATTATAGAGAGGAACTGCTACTCATCTTTTTGTCCCATGGACCCTTTCTTATACCACCTACAGAGTGAGCCTCATTATATTCTTTCTTACTGTGCACAAGCAACATCAGTATTCTGGGATTCCATATCTCATTTCTGAGCTTAATCTAAAGTTCAGAAATACTAGATTTACCATGTCACTAAAAGCCTTAGAAGGATGCATTTTGAACACTTTGGAATGAATGTCAAGTCTGAAGTATTCCTTTAGTTTTATTTTAGTTTTGAAGATACCTGACAGAGCTATGCTCAGAGGCCACTCCCAGCAGAGTTGCCTGGGATCAAACCCAGGACTTACATATACAGGGCAAGAACTCAGCTCATTGAACAATCTCTCTAGTCCTCCTTTACTTTTTTACTGATGTTACTTGGATTGTGAGAGCTTGCTTTAAGGATATTTAAAACACTGAATTGTTATTATGGTTTTCTTTTCCTTTAATATTTCCAGGTATGAAATCAGAAATCTCGTTAGTCCTCTTCAGACTGAATACCGAACTATGAACCACTTTCTCTTTCTTCTGTAGCTCTGTACGTGGAGGAGTAGTTTATGTACTGTTATCTTTGTTGTACCTTCCGAATCCCTCCTGTTTAAGTGCTCCTCTCACACTACATGTATACTGCTCTCTTACATTTTATTAAAATCACCCACTTTTCTTTGGTCTTCCCATCAACTAATGTATCATGAACAATTTTGTTTTCTTTTTGGGTCACACCCAGCGATGCTCAGGGGTTACTCCTGGCTCTGCACTCAGGAATCACTCCTGGCGGTGCTTGGGGACCATATGGAATGCTGGGGAATTAAACTCGGGTCGGCCGAGTGCAAGGCAAATGCCCTACCCTCTGTGCTATTGCTCCGGCCCCTAACACTTTTATTTTAACCATTACCATCCCCCAATGGCAATAATATTTGCAGTCTACTAAGTGCTTACTTGTACTACTGGGAGTAGTTTTCAGTGGAGAAATAAAAGGAGTGGATGGGGCTGGAGTGATAGCACAGTGGGTAGGGAATTTGCCTTGCACGCGGCCAACTCCCGGGTTCGATTCCCAGCATCCCATATGGTTCCCTGAGCACTGCTAGAAGTAATTCCTGAGTGCATGAGCCAGGAGTAACCCCTGTGTATCGCTGGGTGTGACCCAAGAAGCAAAAGAAAAAAAAAGAAGTGGAGAAATTTGACAAAGGAACAAAACTGTGGGGAATGGACTATTTTCTTCCATGACAAGTCCTAACTAAGACGTATCACCAAATGGCCATTTTCTGTACGTATATTTTGCTCTATAAAGGTTTCAAATAACTCTGAAGTAACAATTTGACCACGTGAAAGAAAGATATATGATGGAATGTTATTAATATTATGGGGGTATTTTGGTCATTCTATTTAAAAAAGTTCTAGTTATCAAGAATGCTGTGAGAATAGTGTACTGAGAAGGAAGGAATTAGTAGACCCAAGAATGGAACAAATGTAGTCATTAAATGACTAAGCTCTTCTTGCTTTAGGAGTTCATTGCACAATCATTCAGGTCCCAGGGTTCAGTATTCATTCTAAATGGATCTGCTGTGCCTTCATCCAATTAATTCATCTTACAAATTCATTGCCCAGCAGTGAGTAGTGTTTAGACTCATAGTCTTCTAATTAAATCACAGTAATGTTGAGTTTTATATTGGTAATCACAATAGCTCTATAGTATTTTAGCTAAGGTTAAGAATAAAGGACTATTCATAAAATAATGCCCTGAAGACTGGCTCAGATTTTATTCTGCTTCTGACATTGGCTATTTGCCCTTGGGACATTTTCTTAACCTTTCTGGACCTCATTTACTTTTAATGTACTACTGAATAATAGTTCTTAACTCAGAGGGTTAGTTTTGTGGAAAACATGAGATAAACATGAAAAGAGTTAGCATGATGTCAATATACAATAAGTACTCAATAAAGTGCTATTATCATTATCATCATCACTGAATTCCCCCTCCTCTCCTTATCACAGAGTGCTGATTTTTATTTTTCATTGTTTTAAAGTTTGGTTTTTGGGCCACACTTGGAGGTGCTCAGGGGCTATTTCTGGCTCTGTGCTCAGAAGGGACCCCTTAAGAGTGCTTGAGAGACATTCTGTGATGCTAGAAATTTGAACTAGAATCATCCAAATGCAATTCAAGTGCCTTACCTCTGTTCTATCTCTCCAATGCCTAGACATTATTACTATTCCACCCCACCCTCCAGTAACGTAGTGAAGAAAAAAATCAAATCTAAATTAATTACTAACAAAACCCAAGAGAAAAAATAAAATCCTTCAAAATACTTTCATTTTTGGAATTTGTAATTATTACATCTTCAGTTTCTATATTAAAAGATAAAAACTGTTTTATTTTAAAAATAATTTTAAGGGGCCAGAGATATAGTTCAGTAACTCATATATTAACATATTGCATAAATATATTAATGTGCTTAATCTACTCAAGTGCATAAAAGCTATGTGAATATTTTAGGAATTTAGTCATAAACTGAAAAAGAACTTTCTTTTTGTGATTCAACATATTAAAATGCTAATATAGTTTGTACAAAAGAAAATACTTACACCTTGATATTGAGTAAAAGCAAGCCTAACGGAGAAAAATTAACTAAATATTTATGAGATGTGAGATCAATGGTTTTAATTTCCTATACTTCCTACATTTTTCAATTTTTCTATGTACAATGAACACATTGTACTTTTAAGATATTTTAGGTGGTAAACATTCATGTATCTTTCATATATTTTTTCCAGAATTCTAAATATATAATCCTTGTAAAAATGACATAAATAAAACTGACATTGATTAAAAAAATTAGCATAAGAAAATAAATGTTACTACATCCTATTAACAGAATAAAAAAATCACAATCATCTACATTAATATAAAAAAGTATGAGAGAATCCAAAACTTTCACAATAAAAACCATTCTGTAAATGAATACAAGGAATACATCACAATATAGTAAGTCATGTATAAAAATTCACATTTTTTTATAATATCATTCATTGAAGACTTTCCTTCAAGATCAACAGTATGGCAAGGGTGCCACACATTTTTACCATTAATATTCTGTAACACAGTACTGACAGTCAGAGCAAATAGGCCAAAAAAAAAAAAAAAAGACATCTGAATTGGAAAGAAGAGCAAATTTACTTGTTTACAAAAGGGATGATCTTATACATTTAAACCCTGGATAAAAAAAAAAAACCCTAAAATTTAGAAAAGTTGCCGATATAAGCCTACACACAAGGATCTATTGCACTTATCTACACTATTATCAATCCAAAGAGGATATTAGAGAAATGATCACATTCACTGAAGCATCAAAAAAGGAAAAATCTTATGTTTAACTTAAATTTTAAGATCTTAAAATTTAAATCAAGGAGGAAATCTTTTTTTTGTGGCATGAGGGTGAGGGGCACAGTCAGTGGTGCTTAGGGCTCTGTGCTCAGGGATCACTCTTGGGGACCATATAGGATGCTAGGGATGGAACGGAGGTCAGGTGCGTGCAAGACAAGCACCCTGTTTGCTGAACAATCTTTCAGGCATCTTAAAATAAGTTTTTAAATAAAGAAAACAAGACATATTTGGTATTTTAGTGAATAGCACAGTGGGTAGGATGTTTGCCTTGCATGAAGCCAACCCGGATTTGATTCCTCCATCCCTCTCAGAGAGTCTGGCAAGTTACTGAGAGTATCCCGCCCATACAGCAGAGCCTGGCAAGCTTCCCTGTGGCATATTCAATATGCCAAAAACAGTAACAAGTCTCACAATGGAGACGTTACTGGTGCCTGCTCGAGCAAATTGATGAACAACGGAATGACAGTGCTATAGTGCTACAGTGTTATTCTACCTAAAGAGCCTATAGACTCAAGAAAAACCTTATTAAAAGTCCAATAGCACTCTTTGCAGAAGACGAAAATAAGTTCCTAGAAGTCATATAAAACCTTAAGGGATCTTCAAACAACCTAGAACAAAGAATTCCAAGCACTTAGTCCTTTCAGCACCTAGTCTTGTTCCAGAGTGACCACTCAGCATGTGCAACTTTAGTATAACCCAATTATAACAGTTATACCCAATCTCTTATTCATATTCCTCCTTTTGGCTCAAAACACCCTTATCCCAAAACCAAGTGTGTCTCACTTGAGAGTGCCTGCATAAAAAAAGTAGGTGTGTACAATCTCTTTCAAAATCTATTATCTATCAGACTTATTCTTGGATTATTTTTCAAAAAAAGACAAAGAATCTATGTAAGCAAAGCCCTACACCTAAATTCCTTTTCCAGGTCACATACTTTGGTGTTCTATCAATCCTTTAGTGTCCTGACTAAATTCATTCTACCAGGAAGACAAAGAACCAGATTTTTATTAGGCGGAGGCCACTGTCACATCGCTTTCTGGACTTTTAAAGAGGTAATCTCATTTCTCATCTCAACCTAACTCCGAGTTCTCCCGAGACTCAGGGTGGAAGGGGATAATCCCTAAGCTTGGCAAATCAAGTGGACTTATGTGGCCTAATGTCCACCTATGGGACTGGCTGGGCAACTGCCCATACCAAGGGACTCATTCAGGTCACCCTTTTCTTCCTGGGTGTCCAGGAGCGAGCAGGTACTCACTTGGGGCTTCCCCTGTCTCTCCAGCCTCTTCCAGTTTGTTCCCCCTCCAATAACAGCAACATAAATACCCACTGACAGATAAATGGATAAACAGTATATATTCAAGATAGGATATTATGCAACTTTAAACATTAGGAAAGGAAATCACATGTTAATACACTCTTTTGAAGCTTGATCCTTCAAAACTCCCATTGGTTTAATCCTGGTGGAACATATTTTAGGAATATCTCGTTTGTGGACCTGGCTCATGGTTCAATTCTCAGAAACTTTGATTATATACCAAAGAAGTACAAAACTGTACCCTTAAAATAAAGATAGCAGAAACTGTGACTTCAGTTGGAAAATAAATTTTAAAATAGTGGGCCAGATCGACAGTATTTCTCTACACATCTGAAAATAAATGGTACATCCACTCTAGTTGTATTTATGGAGAACATCCAACAGGGGGCTAGAGAGATAGTCAAGATGTTAAGGAGCTTACCTTCATGTTGATTGCTGGCTCTTTTGATTCTCCAGTACCTCATCTGGTTCTCCAGGCACTACCAAGAATGAACCCTGAGCATGGAGTCAGCAATAAGCCCTAAACACTGACTGTCTGGCCCAACTCACCACCCTCCCCATCAAAAGAAAATGATTCTTTTCAATTTCAGTAAATTTCAAACCATAAACTACTGGGAAAATACCCACAAAACATAGTGCTGCAACTCTACTACAACTTTATGAAAAGTAGTCAATGTGCTTTTAATACCTGCTTGAAAGGAAAGCACAGATCTAGTCAGTAATTCAGATTCTTTGCCAATGCTGTGAAATAAAATCTGACAGTATGGCAAACTGTCATATGCAGAGCTTAATTATTCATCAACATAATTTTACCACAATGGAATTGGGTTTTATTGAATGCAATGTTGACATTTGTTATGGTCAGCGCGGGAAGCATATTTTTGATGGTCAAAGCACACTGAGTAGTAAGCTGTAGCCAATTATTAGCTAAAATCTAGCTAACCCACTGTGCTGTTTTTATTAATGGTTACGACCATTAATGACATTAATGATCTCCTTTTTAAAAAATAAAGAGCAATATTTATGTCACTAGGCTGTCATGTTTCCTAAATTTCTAGAGATTATACTTTGTTTTGGGGCCACACTAGTGGTGCTCAGAAATCGCTCCTTGGGGTACTTACACACACACACTCCAGCTTTTTGAGTCATCTTCCTGAGCTTAATTTTCAAAGTTGAAATCTTGAACAAATTATTATTATCACTTTAAATCACTGTTATCTATTTTTATAGTGGTGGTTAACTTCAGGGTTTAACATCAGCACAGCAACAAGAAAATTAATCAAGAAAACAAGTGATCAGAGGTGTCCAAATACTACTTGAGCTATAAGATCTAATTTCATCACTGTCATCCCGTTGCTCATCGATTTGTTTGAGCGGGCACCAGTAACGTCTCTCATTGAGAGACTTATCGTTACTGTTTTTGGCATATCCAATACACACAGGTAGCTTGCCAGGCTCTGCCGCTCGGGCTCCATACTCTCAGTAGCTTGCCGGGCTCTCCAAGAGGGGTGGAGGAATCGAACTCGGGTCGGCCACATGAAAGGTGAATGCCCAACTGCTGTGCTATTGCTCCAGCCCAAGATCTTATTTATGTATTTATGTATTTATGTATTTATTTATTTATTTATTTATTTATTTATTTATTTATTTATTTATACTGTTCACTTTTTTTATTATTCAAAAGTCAAATGTTATTTTTTTTAAATCACTCATCCTCAATTTTGATTCAATGTACCATCATTTTCCAAAGATGTGAAATTTCAGAATCTCTTTGGAATACTAATTTCATCTTTCTAGGTTTAATAAAACTTGAAGTTTTAAATTCCACCCTATTTCCCTGAATTCGAGACAGCTGCTGATGTAAATTTTAATATAAAATATTCAGTCACAAAATAGTATTGCTTTTGTATGCACATAATTGTAAGATTACTTTGCTTTTCATAAATAAAAACTATACCATCTCTCATAAAATTGTAAACAAATTAAGAACTGTGATGTAGAACAAAAATTACATGTGGTAAAATAGGTACCAGCACAACGTTAGTTTATATTACATCAAAAAGTTTTAATGGTCCCAAATATATATAATCAACAACTAAGCATACACTTAGGGGAAGAAAAAAAAATCGAAACAAAATCAAACAAAACATATGACACAAATGACCACATCTAAAATTCCACTCTATCTTTAATCAAGTAGGGAAAACCCTACTTTAAAAAAACCTGCAGTTTGAAGGGCAAAGGGAACAGATAAAAAAGAGGGAATTTTATACTCACCTTCCCCCACAGAGGCTTCCCAGACCTATTGTAGCTTGACTAAAATGTTCAGAACGGACGATTTTAAAGACAGGTCTCTTTACCAAAGAAACTGCTGGCATTCTTAACTAGTGAAGAATCACAGCAGAAAAGCCCGTTCTTCTGAGTCTCAAACACGGTCCAAGAAAGCATGTTCTGATCATTGCAACTGACCAGCCAATCCAGAGTTCGACTTAAAAAACTCCTACCCTGTTGGCTTTTTATTTCCATTTCCTTCCCTGAGAACGGGGTAACGTGTGGTCCAAGCTGGAGAGCTCAAAGGCTTTTTTTAAAGTTCTTCCCCTAAATGTGTGCTATCCCCTACTCCTGCTCCATTGAATTGGCACTTGATGAGCAGAAGTCAAATGTGCAGGCTGACTTGTCAGTCACTCACAAGAGACCACTGCTTATTGTGGATTCTGTAAGGGGGAGGGCAGAGAACCAGTTTTTTCAACAGGTACTGATCATAGGCAGTGGCCATTATGATGACTCAAATTTTGCTATCTTTGACAACAGTAGCGTATCTTCCTTATCTTCACCCTCATCATCATCCTCCTCATCATCAGGATAATCTACCAGACTCACAAGGCCACCCTTTGTAATAACAGCTGCCGTCTGAGATGTATTCTTAGGGACAGATCCAGGAGAGCCTGCATTCCTGGGTTCCATTTTGAGGAATCATAGGTATCGAAGAGACGTCAGAACATTAGAAGATGAGGAGGAGATGTGGTTTAAGACAGATGAAGATGACACGGAAGATGGAGAAGCCGTTGTGTCTCCATCTGACAAGACTAAAAATGATGATGATATCATGGATCCAATAAGTAAATTCATGGAAAGGAAGAAATTAAAAGAAAGTGAGGAAAAGGAGGTGCTTCTGAATACCAATCTTTCTGGTCGGCAGAGCCCAAGTTTCAAGCTTTCCCTCTCTAGTGGAACAAAGACAAATCTCACCAGCCAGTCACCTGCAGCTAATCTGCCAGGTTCTCCAAGGTCCCCTGGGTCCCCTGGATCCCCAGAAGATCTAATTTAAAGCAATAATTTTTAATCTAAACATATGGAAATGATATAAACAGGGAAATAAAAATGAGCTATTAAGAAACATTTATATTATCTGAGATAGTCACAGAATAGTTTAGCTTCTGTAAATTTTAAATCATTTTAAAAAATTTGTTAAGGGGCAGGAGAGATAGTACGGCAAGTATGGTGCTTGCCTTCCAGGCAGCCGACGCAGGTTCTATCCCCAGCATCCCATATGGTTCCCCGAGCCCTACCAAGAATGATCCCAGAGCCAATAAGCAGTTCCTGAACTTCACTGGGTGTGGCCCCAAAAATAAATTATTTGTAGTTTTTACAGAAAAAGCCGCAGGGAAAGCAGACACTTGGGGGGAGTCATTTTGCTTATTTCATTGAATGATCTTTTGAAACAATGAACTGTATCATAACAAGTTCATCCAATAGTTTGACCTAGTAATTTCCCATGAAGTTCTTGATACTTATTTGCATTACCCGAAATACCTACTTGCAATTTTAATATTTCATACTACTTTCCCATACGGGCTGAAGTGATAGGACAGTGGGTAGGGCCTTTGCCTTGCACGCGGCTCACCTGGGTTCAATTCCCCTGTTCCTCTCGGAGAGCCCGGCAAGCTACTGAGAGTATCCACCCACACGGCAGAGCCTGGCAAGCTACCCGTGGCGTATTCGATATGCCAAAAACAGTAACAACAAGTCTCACAATGTAGATGTTTACTGGTGTCTGCTCTAGCAAATCGATGAACAGCAAATCGATGGACGACAGTGCTACAGTGCAGTGCAGTGCTACCTTCCCATATAGAGGATCTCTACTACAAATTTTTGTTATTTTTGTTTTGGGGCCACACTGCCAGCATATGCCCAGGGACCATGAACAGGGATCAAACCGTGATAATGTCGCCCCAGCACTATGCCATTCAATGACACTGATGCCTGGCAGGATCTGAGCATGAGTAGCAATGTGTGTGGCCCTGGTGGCCCCTGAGCCCAAATAGCACATCACCATTGGCCTGAACACTACATCATCAACTCTGCACAGCTAAACCAAACAGTAAGGAGTGGGACGCTAGCCTCCTGAGCTCCTCTTGGACATAGCCTCCACTTTTTTTTTTCCAAGAGGGCTGGGAGATAGTTGGAGTGGTAGAGCACGTGTCTTGTACTTATTAAATCATGGGCACTACAGAGTATGCCAAATACTGCAATACTCCCAAGGGCTGGGAGTGAACTGCACTATTCAGCACCACCAAGTATGGCAAAAAAAAAAAAAAGTGAATATTTGTTTTTGTTTTATACCCTGCAGTCCCACAGTGCTCAGGGCTTACATCTGTCAGTGCTTGGTGGACTGATTACATGTGGAATCAGGAAACAAACATTGGGGCAGTCATCTGCAAGGCAAAATCCTCACCTGATGACTATCCTCTTGGCCCCAAATTGAACACTTATGCTATTCTAAGGCCTCTCAAATGCGGCAGAAAAGTAGCAGTCAATGCAGACTGGAAATGATCAAATCAATATCCATAGCTGCCATTTTAAAAACTACAAGCTGTCAACACCCAAGAAATCAGAATAAAGAAATGACTTAAAAGCATAAAACATAAATAGTAAAATCAACAGAGAAAAATCAATGAACCTAAAAAAGCTGGTTGAGAAAGAACAACAAAAAGCTAAAATAAATACCTTTACTTCTGAAGTAATCTGATTAGGAGAAAACATAAGACTATGGTAGTAGGAATGAAAGAGTTAATATCAACACCTACTCTACAGATAAAATAGAGAAAAACTGTAATAAATAATTGTAATAAAAAGTGTTAAGAATTTCCCAAGCAAATACACAGGAAACATGAAGTAAACAAATCCTCTGAAAAGTCCACACAGAATAATCTAAATAGACTTATACCAAGTAAAGTTAATAAATTTATAATAAAAAGACCTGCAAAAGGAAGATATAGTTTCACTGGTGAATTCTACCAAGTATCTCAGAAAGGCAACTTCCAGAGAATCAATAGGGAAAAAAGTCTTCCAACTCATTCTATGAGAACATTATGCTGATTCCAAAGCCTATATATGTCCAAAACTGGTTTGTAGTTTTCTTGTTAATCTTTTGAAATTGGTGAAATTTCTTTGATAAACTGCAGGAATTCAAAACAACCAAAATAAATGCATGTGTGTGTGTGTGTGTGTGTGTGTGTGTGTGTGTGTGTGTATGTGTGTACAGGTCAGAAGACTCACTATTAATGTAATTATTAACAAATCTAACATGTAGATTTTTATGTCAGCCCCATCAAAATTCTAACAACTTGGGTAACATGCTCATTCTGAAACATACACAGAAATGCAAAGAAACTTGAAAAGCAAAGCAAAAGACAAATGAAGGATTTTCTACCTGATTTCAATTTTATTCACAGAGATAGTATCATGTCATTTTAAAGACAAATAAAAATTAAATTTAGCTCTGAGCAATGTTCGGTGTGGCCAATCTCTCCCATCCTTCCCCTTTACCTTCCAAAGCATAAATACATGGTTGGATGGGGCTGGAGCAATAGTACAACTGGTTAGGTGTGTCTTGCATGTGGCCAATCAGGCTTCAATCCTGGGCACCTCATCTGGCCAGGAGTAATTCCTGAGTGCAGAATGAGGAGAAAGCCCTGAGCACTGCTGGGGTGTGGCTTCAAACAAAAAAATAAATACATATGGCTGGAGATGTAGCTCAATGATAAAGGCACTCATAACACGTGGATTCAACTTCTAACACCCACCCACACATGTTAAATATATAAACCATGCATTTTGCATATTTACTCAAAATAAAATTGTTTATAAACTTATATATGAATGTTTAAAATAACTTTTATTACAACTTCAAACTGGAAAATAATCCCCTCACACAGTTATCAGGAGAGTGAATGAACAAACTGGTATATCCACATAAACATTAAAGGCTACAAAGAGACCCTCTACTTGTAAAATCCAAGAGGTCTTCTAACCCATTTTGGCACCAGGGTGGCTTCTTACAAACATGCATCTAGACTGTGATCTGTATTACAACTGTGTGCCGCCTGGGGAGAGATTTTCCCTCTCCACCCTGTTTTTCTGCTCGGAAAATGGCAGCGGCGGCACCATCCATGTGGCGAGAGCCACCCCCTAAGACTTCCACCCAGAGGTAGGAACTTTGCAGTGTTGTGGCTCATAGGCGATCATGGGAAGGGGGAGGTACCGGCACGCCCTCGGTCCAGATAAGATCCGGAGCTGCTGCTTGAGAAACAGACCCTCTACTCGTAAAGACTACAATCCAAGAGGTCTTCTAACCCATTTTGGCACCCAGAGCGGCTTTTTACAGACATGTATCTAGACTGTGAACTGAACTAAAAGATCCGAAATCCAAAACCATGCAAGCACATAGAATTTTCATTCTCAGCAATGAAAAGAAAATATTAAATGATGCCTTTTCAGCAGGCCTGATAGTTGGGGGAAAATTCCAAGCAATAATAGTGAGTTCTCTATTGAAATATTGAATGTATTCAAAGTATAGAGAATAAAATGAAGATCATTAGCTACTTAGGTGGGGGCTGGGTGAGAGGGGGGTATATTTGGGTTCTTGGCAGCGGAACATGTGCACTGGTGAAAGGATGAGGATTCAATCATTGTATGACTGAGACTTAAATCTGAAAGCTTTGTATTTTTTTTTCTCACAGTGATTCAGTAAAATTTTTTTAAAAAAGGCTACAGAAAGGTTTACTATTGATTCATGTGACATATGTCTTGATGTAACTATTCTGCAATGCAATTCATAGAAACAATATATAGTATAATTCTATTTATATAAGATTATAGAAATTATAATCTAAAATTATAAAAGCTGTCAATCAATCTATGGTGATAATTGCTTGCTTGGGGAAGGAAAGATTATAAAAGACATGAGGAAATCTTTTGGAAGGAGAATATGCCTGTTTTGAAATTACGGCTATAGATCTAGAATAAACTGTCTAGATCTATAACTGCAAAGATCTATAAAGTAGCTGTTTTACTAGAAGTAATTAAAACATTCATGTCTATTTGCCTTTGTTAAACTTTGGCTTATTTTTACATTTTACATAAAGCCATTATACAATAAATTTTAAAATGTCTTCATATAAAAAACTTCATTCTCATTTTCACAGGCAAGCATGATAATTATGTATATGCAACTCAGATTTAAACATTTAAGTACAAGAATAAACGTGTTAGCAGCCTAAGTTGTCTAAGCTTTCATAATCCTATTAGCTCACTTCAATTTTTTCCTATGCTTTGTTTGCATTTGGACAAGTTATGACAGCTAATTTTGCATGTTCTTCTGATTTTTCATTATCAAAGTGAAGGTGGAAAATACAGACAGGCATTTGAAAACAGCAATATGGAATTCTCTAGGGGAATTCAGTGGGAACTCACATTATTTACTCAAGTGTTTTATAGAAACTTAAAAATAGACACTCCATAATCGCCGCCATGCTCCTGATCAGACTCGACTGCTCAGACAAGCCTCATCCAGAAATTAATTACGTTGAAATACTCAAGTATGTGGGGTTTTGTGACTGAAAATTAAAGGCTTTCAGAGTCAGAGATGGGCTACCTCTCCTCATCTCCCTGTACTTCTGGAATTCCTGGCAGTTTTGCAGCTCTAAATCCGACACCCAGTTAAAAGTTTAACTCCAGCTATATCATTCTGTTAAATATTTTGAACTTTCTGGAGTGACACTTCAAACTCTACAACACTGCTAAACCAGAAGTAATACACCAACTAGGATGGGATGTAATGTAGAAGGCATTCAATCTCTTAATGAAATATCAACACAGATGGCTTAAACTCTAACATCTTAGTAAGCTCTTATTACAAGGGCTTAGTGGCTCCATGGTGAGATCCAACAATCTTCACTTTCTTCTGAGGAAATATTTTTTGCTCATTCTTTTTGCAAATTATAAAAAGCAACATAAAATAAATTACTGAAGACCTGATGTAATTTATGTTATAATGTAAGGGGGGCAAAGTTTAAGAGGTGGATGGGAAAATTGGAGATGATGGTAGTGGGAAGGTGCAATGGTGGTGGGATTGATGTTAGTATACTGAATACCTCTAACAAATCATCGTAAACGACTTTGTAAACCAGTGCTCATATACAGTGTAAGAGGAAAATAAAAGAAAAAAACAACCTAATATTTCATTTGACTGCAAATGAACTGAAGTTCTAGATAGCATACAAAACTTATTAAACCTGAATAGGTACTATGTCATTTTTTTTTTTGTTTTCTGGGTCACACCCAATGGTGCTTCTTAGTAGTGCTCAGGGGAGCATATGCAGTGCTGTTCGTAGAACCTGGATTGGCTGAATGCAAGACAAGTGCCCTTATCTGTTGTACTATTGCTCTGGCCCTGAACAGGTTTTATTTCTTTTCTTCAGTTTTTGGGCCACACCTGGTGCTCAGGACCTACTCCTGGCTATGCACTCAGAGGTCATTCTTGGTGGGGTACGGAAGATCATATAAGGTGCCAGAGATTGAATCTGGGTTGGCTGCATACAAGGCAAGTGTCATACCCACTGTACTAATGCTCTGGCCCTGATTTCTAATAAAATTATATAAAGGAGACCAGCGAAGCATATCCAATATAAAATACGTGCTTTGCATATGTGAGACTCTGTACTCATTCCCTAGTACACAAAAGGAAAGAAGATAAAAACTTAATTTAAAAATAATTTCCTATTTAAACTATTAATGATGCGAACAGATCCATTTTTAAATAATTTTAAATTCTTTATCTCTTTACTCCCTGAATAGAATTTGTGGAATGGGTAAGAAACAGGTGAGAGGTGGTGGCAGTGATGGTGGTAAATGGCTACCACTGTCTACATCTCCTCAAACTAAGATTGTTTTTTTTATTAAAATATTAAAAAATGCTTTGGGAACCAATCTTTTGAAGTTTTAGTTGCAAATACTGATTTGAAGAAAATGTAGGTATGTCTTTTTGAATACAATATTATGAATTTATTTCATTTCTGAAGGTTCAATTATTTCCAAAAGCAATATAATTCTATTTGTTATTCTTCTGACTTTCACTTCAGGGCTGTCAGAGAAATAGAAGATAAAATTAAGTGAAAGTCAGAGGAATACCAAATAGAATTATTTTGCTTCTGGAAATAATTGAACTTTCAGAAATGAAATAAATTCATAATATTGTATTCAAAAAGACATATCTACATTTTCTTCAAATCAGTATTTGCTAACTAAAATTTCAAAAGATTGGTGCCTAAAGCATTTTTGAACGTTGTAACTAAAAAAACATACACACACAAAAAAACTCTAGTTTTTTGTAAGGTTTAGACGTAAAATGTAGACAGTGGTAGCCATTTACCACCATCACTGCCATCGCCTCTCTCCTATTTCTTACCCATCCCACAAATTCTATTCTGGGCTGGAGTGATAGCACTTCGAGTAGGGGTGTTTGCCTTGCACGCTGCCAACCCAGGTTTGATTCCTCCGCCCCTCTCAGAGAGCCCGGCAAGCTACCAAGAGTATCCCACCCACATGACAAAGCCTGGCAAGCTACCCGTGCTTGCTTTTCAATATGCCAAAACCAGTAACAAGAAGTCTCATACTAGAGACGTTACTGGTGCCCACTCAAGCAAATTGATGAACAATGGGATAACAGTGCTACCATGCTATTTCTTTGACAACTAGTGCTATGTAATCAAATGGATGGGAGAAGAAAAAAAGGTACCTAAAAAAAGTACACAGTTGGCTCTTAAAATTTTTATTTTCCATAGTTTACCCATAAGTAGAGACTGTTGATAGAAATTATTTGCCAATGTCTTTGGGGACAATAATACAAATTTGAAATATCAGGAATGGGGAAGATTCTAATTTATAATATTTTAGTTTGCATTAATCATGTCATGTAGAAATTTTTTAACACGGGATTCAACATACTCAGTCATATTAATCAAAGCTTTCTCATATCTGTTTTAGAACAATTAAGAACTTCCTCATGTACATGCACTCATGTGTAAAAGATGGAAAGAACATTTGTGTTCTTGCCCAGATGAAACCGTTCAATTTTGTACAAAGGAATAATCAAGAGAATTAGTATTAAGGATTTCATTTACCCTCCCACTTCTGTATTTTTAAACAGTATTTTCATATAGTACACTATATAAAGGATGTAAACATCTATGATTATTAGCATGTTATAGTATTGTCCTTATGAATGCCATTCCAGACTTCTTACATTGTCTTAACTCACCATGTGGATAATTCTATCATTTCTAATGATTCTGCATTAAAAAAAAAAGGCTATCAACTTTCATCCTTCATCAGTTTTGACTTTTGTAGAAATCATCAGAAATGTGTGCAATAAACCTACAAATTAAATAAACTTTTAATTGAGTAAGTAAAAATCATGTTACAAAAATCTTCCTAGGAGAGAATAGGGGTCAGTGGTGTACCAAGGTATAGGGATAGATGAAATCTCTTGTATATAAGCCATTTCTCATAGCTAAAGATTCTGGAAAGCTTGTATCAGACACCTGAGGCTTCTTCCCTCAGTGGAGGATTGTTTGGGGTGGCAAGAATGAAAAACCCCAATCAATCAAAACAATACTGGGACCATCCATCCACATGATTTTCACCTGTAGCCCCTTTGGAATATCTGGAGGGCCCATAGGTGGGTCATATGGTCCCTAACTGAGAAATGCTCATTTCTATAGAAAAAGTCAATTACTTATATTTTCTTCTATAGTGGGAAATCAATGGCAGAGGTATAGAAATACTTATTAATTCTTGCATTATATGAGGAAAAAAAATGAGTCATGGAATCACCGATGTTATTAAATGATTATCTTGTACATAACACAGCTGAATAACTGAGGTTCTTTTGGTTGTATTTCCACAAATTATCCCTTTTCAATCACACATTAATTCACAAAATTATCAAAAAGGGTAAACCTTCACTTTTACCCTTCAATACAGAATAAAAATTCAGGGATGAACATTCTAATACAATGGATTCTACATTTCCCCAATGAACAGTTCTAACTTTAAGTGAAATAGATACATTATATATAATAAACCACAGCTATCCAGAGTGTATTATTACTATGTTATCTCGAATGAGATTTCTTAATATGTTCAAATAGACAGATTTTGATACTACCCCTCCATACATGCCATAAAATTAAAAAAAAAACTTAAAACAAATGATCAATTAAATGTGGAAACCTGATGTAAAAATTCTTAGCTATATGTATTGTAGGTCAAAGTGGAATTGATGACCTTTGCCCTTAAGATTTAGATAAAAATTCACAAGTAGAAACACTTCATATTCCTTTGAGAACATTGGCATGCTCTGAAGTTAACTGTCTTTTGAATTATAGCATAAGGTTAACTGGACAGGGTTAAAGGAACTACAACCAATCAAAGACAAGAAGAATCACTTAATTCTATACACATCTGTCTGAAAACCGAATCAACTGTCAAACACAAAAAGTTTGTCTTTGGGGACCAAGTATTTTTAAAATTATACCTGTCCCTAAAAAATATCACTATTTCCACAAGACATTTTTAAAAGTACTTATGAAATCTGAACACAAAATGACTGAAAAGCTTGATGAAAAAGGGGATTCCTATTAATGTACGCATAATTTAATATTTTAAAATCAGTTTTGATTTTCCCCCTTCTAAAATGTATACTTGAGGGGGCTGGAGTGTAGCACAATGGGTAGGGTGTTTGCCTTGCATTCAGCCGACCCAGGTTTGAATCCCAGCATCCCATATGGTCCCCTGAGCATTGCCAGGAGTAATTCCAGAGTGCAGAGCCAGGAGTAACCCCTGTGCATCACTGGTTGTGACCCAAAAAACAAAAACAAAAACAAAATAATAATAATAAAATGTATACTTGAGTCATATGGAAACCAAATTTCAAACTATATCATCCAGTTCATGTTGTCTAGTGCCTAGTATGTTTTCTTTGTAAAAAGGCACAAAAGCACATTGCTTGAATGAAAATAAGTCCTCTTTGTATGCTAACAAAAAGTAATGTAGAGAATAAAACACAACAATAGCACAAGGCAAAAACATTGAAGTGCCTTTTGTAATAAGATTTCAATGCTTTATTTCTAAATACTTTAAAATTTCACAATTTTAAAGATGTCACTAAGTCTAGTTTAACAAGCTCAAATGCTGTGGTTTTCCACTGGAATCTCGAATTTTTAACTCAGAAACGAGGTGTTAATCTTTTTTATAAAATACTCTTATTCATCATATAATGCACTTTATTGTTGGTTTTGAGGCCACACCCAGCGATACTCAAACTACTCCTGGCTCTGTGCTCAGAAATTACTCTTGGCAGTGCTCTGGTGACCATATGGAATGCCTAATATTGAAACTAGGTTAGCTGTGTACAAGGCAAATGCTCTCTACATTGTACTATTGTTCTGGCCCCCAGATATGCACTTTAAAAACGACAAAACCTCAAAATACAAGTTTTGGCAGTCTACTCATCTGCAATTTCTTTATATTCACTGTATCCTGTATGAGTTTGTAGGGTATGCATGATCAGTGTTAAGCACCTTGAGGCATTAATAGTACAGGATCAAAATCACAGTCCTAAATTTGGTAAGAGTCAGGGGTAGTCTGTGATCTTGAAATTTTTTCTGTAAAACTCACACCCAGAATATGAACAGAACTTATATAACTACATTGTATTTATGAATTTCAGTCATAAACTTTCTTTGTTTACTTTGTGTTACAACCTAAGAATAAATGGAACACTTCTTATGGTCTATTATACTTAAGTACATGTCTGATTGTGTTTTTTATTACTATCATATTCTGAACCACTTAGTGGACAGAATTCACATTAGTCCTGAGAGCTTATGGTTTCACATCTCATTTAAACAAATACAAGGTAGGGGCTGGAGTGATAGCATAGCAGGTAGGGCGTTTGCCTTGCACGCGGCCGACCCGGGTTCAAATCCCAGCATCCCATATGGTCCCCTGAGCACCGCCAGGGGTAATTCCTGAGTAAAGAGCCAGGAGTAACCCCTGTGCATCGCTGGGTATGACCCAAAAACCAAAAAAAAAAAAAAAAAAAAAACCAAGGTAAAATTCAGAATTTAACTATTATGAATTAAATTTCTGCAAATATGAGAGCATTATCGGCTATAATCATTGAAGCGGAATGTAAGATAAAAGGTATAAGCCAATATAAATCTTTGGATATTTAAGCAAAGACAAAGTTCTTATGTTTGAGAAAGTGATCTCATTTTACAGACTACAAAGATGTTTAAAGCCATAGTTTCCTTCTTATGGAGAGTTTATGAATTTCTAAACCACATTTTTTTGAAATAGCTCTGACATCAAAGGGAATTATATAAAAAAAAAACTTTATAAGAAAAAAACAGTTCTACGTAATCAGACAAAAAAGAATCAACTTTAGATTTATTGTACTAATAGAATGTCTACATTAATATAGGATTTATATTGTGTGAACAATACATACTGTATTTAAATGGAAAAAGTTAAAGGCAAAAGAGAAGTCATACTAGATTTTTAAAAATTACAGATATTCAAATGGTCTTACTTGTATGTGGAGTACAAAGAAACATAGAAAGGGAACAGACAATGGTCAAAAACCAATAGAACAGAGTATCCTAAGTGTGTACGTATGGGGTGGGGGAAGGAATGAAAAGGAACTAGGAAGGATGGCTAAGTGGAGGGATGCTGATACACTGGCAGATGTGGTGTAATAACACTGAATTACTGAATCATTAACACTACGGTAAATCATGTTGCCCAAATAAATAAAATGAAACATTGCAAGAATCAAACATTACTACCTAAGGGCTGGGAAAAGTGGCTCAGTAGAAGAGCTCAGACCATGCATGGATTAGAACCTGGGTTTGATACCCAGAACCACAAATAAATAAATAAATAAATAAGTAAAAATACTTTCTTATGTAGAGTATTCTCTCTTATTCATGACTTACTGAAGACAAATTGATTTTCAAAAATCACATATTTCTTTGGAAAGCAGTAATACTTCAAATTAAAAAAAAAAAACACCTCCAGCAAACTTACATGGACCTATCTTACAAATATTCAAAACAAAAACAAAAAATAGCCAACAATTTAATGTCTAAAGTGGTTAGAGTGATAGTATGGCAGGTTGGGTGCTTGCTCTGCATGTTCCTGACCTGGGTTCGATCCCTGGCACCTGCTTTGGTCCCGCAAACCCGCCGGGAGAGATCTCCGAGAGAGAGCCAGGCGTAAACCCTAAGTACCACTGGGTGTGGCCCTAAAGCCAAAAAGGGGAAAAATACCCCCTCCAACAACAGCAACAGAAAAGACTCCCCACCTTCCTTCCAAATAAAAACCAAAAAGCAAATGAAGACAGATTATATACAAAACGTTTCTTAATATGTAAGAAGTTTTAGATGGCCTAAAAAAGAAAATAAAATAGGACTGGGGTTGTAGCTTAAGACTTAAACCATTCAAGTTATTTTGAAAATGTTTCATTACGAATAATGTAGTAACACTTGAGAAAGATTTTCAAAAAATAAAATAAACTTTTGATATCAATTTTAAACTCAAGCATTAAGTATACTTTTGTGACAAATGAAAAGTTAGATTTCATGCTCTTAATGTTATACACAGGAAAAGTATTAATGAACAGCTCAAGTCAATTTGTCACTTTGTGTTTTACAATTTAAAAGAACTTTTTTATATGCAAACAAATAACTGTTAAATGGAAACTTAAAACTCATCAAATATAACTTATCTGAGGCAGAAATGCGATTATGGGCCATGTCACCTGACACTTTAAATGCTCCTATATTAGTCTTAAAATCCACGTCTATCTGTAAATAAAAAGCAGCAGCACTGTATTAATATTTGAAAATGTAATTACTAAAGTGAAAAAGGTATCACTAGCATTAAATATGTCATTAGCAAATTATGTCCATTTGCAATGCACCACCCTAATTTTTCAGGGATCTCAATGCTAAAGGAGGCCTTCAAACCCAATTTTCCCTGGTAGATTCTTTTACACTCTTTTAGAAAAAGTGTGATCAGATATTAATATGCACTATCACATACTATAGAAGTTCGTAACAACACTTAAATGCTAAAAAACTTTCACAGGAAACTTAAAAAAAAAAGGCCCATATTTGGATTTTAATGTAGGATGGTCTTTATTTACAACTTTATTGACGAAAAAAGAGGGGACAATTTAAAACAATTTAACAACGGGCATTGTAGCTGATCCTATCATTAAAGAAGTTTCATTTTAAATATCCATCTAACTGACCAAAGATGTACAATACTGAATCTTCTTATGTAATTCCTTTTATGAAGTACAGTACTCATATTTTAGGCATCCTTTTAAACATATAAATACAAATCACTCATTAAAAACTGTATTAAACAAAAGGTATCTAATTTCAAATGTACGTTTTTCTTGTAATACATGCCCAATGAAATAAAAAACTGGAGAAGCAGTAACACTCCCTATATGAACATTTACAACAATCATTTTCTGTAATGACCCATTATATTTTCAATTTATCATGAACTACTCTTAACTTACTATGAGCTGTAGCCAAAGTTGGAAGACAAGATGTAGGAATATCCTTTCTTTGGAGGAAAGTAAGCCCTCCATATTCAGCATGGGAAATAAACATCCTGTTGAAGAATTCTAGGTGAAAAAAAATTACTGTAGTCAATTTCAACTCATGCTGAGCTGACTTAATTTTCCATCAATTTGTTTTGTGTCATTCTTCTAAGTCAAGTGTGTTTAATTCTTCTTCTAGTTCATCCAAATCTTCTCCAGTAAAAAGGTTTTCATCAACAGGAACAGCATCGATAGCTCCATTTTCCTGTCCCTCCCCTTCGTTGTCCTCTTCTAAGTCACTTCTTTCACCATTTTCAGCCCTGCCACCAGATGCTTCACTTAATTTGTTTTCTAAAAATAAACATCAAAATCAGTAAGGCCTCGAAACAGAAAACACCATTCCATTAGCAATCAACAGACTGATAATTCCACTTCCTTTTTTGCTTAAAAGAAAAAAAAAGCCTTTCCTGAAATCTTTTTATTTGTGCAATGATCTATAATATAGTATAAAAATGTTTACTGAAGACATGACTGAATATCCATACATTTGAGGGGGGGTTGGATCACCACCTGGTGGTGCTCAGGGATTACTCTCGAGGCGGGCTTGGGGGACTATATGTGATGCCAGCAATCAAACCTGGGTCAGCAGTATGCTACGCAAGGCAAGTGCACTACGCACGGCACAGCACATCACTCTGGCCTTAGTATATAAACCTTTGTTCTAACTACATGATAGAGTAATTTGATTATATACAGTTCAACTTTCATGTTTTTACATAATGGCTCTTATAATTTGAAAAGTTTAATGCTTTGGCTTTGCAAAGTTAAAATCACACTATGCTGCAAATGAGTATGAAGAAAGAAATATTTAATCTTGTTCATCAAATGGGCAAAAAAGAATCAAGAACTGCTTATACAGTTAGTACTTTTTCTTGTAAATTATGAATGATTTGGAACAGAAAAATACTATTTTATTTATTCAATGACATCTGTACTTACAAAAAAAAACCATTAGCTTAGTATAATTCGTTACATCAAACATACCTGATGACAAAGTCTTGGATATTATAATCTCGTAACTATTTGAAATTTTGTCTATTGCTACCAAAGCCCTGCTTCTAAAAACGATCAAATATCTTTGTGAATAAGTATTAAGCATTAACTGAGCGATAAGTCTGACAGTTATCTCAAGGGGTTATGCTAGTTTTTCAAGCTACAGCTTGTATTCTATTCTTTTTTTTTTTGTTGTTCGAGCCACCCATGGTGGTGCTCAAAGATTATTTCTGGCAGGGCCTGTGGTTCACAGGAGTGCTGGGGAACGAACTCAGGTTTGCTGTGTGCAATGAATCTTACCAGCTTTAACTATCTCACCAGCCCCAAACTTACATACCCTAGTCAAATCTTCCCTTCATTCTCTCATAACTGGATTCATAATTTGTATTCCTAGGCTCTGCTTCTACAATATCCTTTAATCCTAAAATTCTTCCTTTCCCAGATCCTTTCTCTCTGGTCTACTCCCATGCCAACACAACTACCTAAAAAGTTTCTTAACAGTGATCTGTACTGATCTTTCCTCTCTCTCTGTCCTCCCACTCTCCCTCCCTCCATCCACCTCCCCCCTTCTCTTTTTTGGGTCACAATCAGAGATGCTTAGGGGTTACTCTTGGCTCTGCAATCAGGAATTACTCCTCGTGCTTGGGGAACCATATGGGAAGCCAGGGATAGAGCCCTGGGTCAGTCGACTGTGACGCAAACACCTTGCACGCCTGTAAGTCTGGCCCCTTATTCTTTTCCTTATTATCACTGCAGTCCTGATAAAAACTTATATCCTTTAATATCCAAAACTTTCCAAATTTATAACTAGAGAAATATTTGCCATTGACATTCTACCTGATTTTTTGGAAAAAATTTTCAGTTAACTTTACCCTTTCCTCCTCAGTGCTTCTCAAGCATGTTGTTTAAAAAAATTCTTCAAACACTAGTGTTGGGCAAGACAGATAGCTCAATGAGCAGTGTGTAGTTTGTACAAGGTTAAGGTGGGAACCTTGGCACCTAATGGTCCCACATGCACCACTGGGAGCAAACCCCAGTTAGGAGTAGCCCTGAACACCTCTAGATGTGGCCCCACAAACAAAAACATTGATGCGGTTCAGTGTACTAGAATGTTCTCTATCCTATTGTCTGGGTAAGCTCATTCACACTTAACTATCAGAGCATATGACATTCAAACCTATCTCTCCTGCACATATTAATTTTTACACACACACACACACACACACACACACACACACACACACACACACACACACACACACACACACACACACACACACTTTATTGAATCACCGTGAGACAGAGTTACAAAGTTGTTCATGATTGGGTTTTAGTCACACAATACTCCAACTCTAATCCCTTCAGTGTATTCTCCTGTTCTCCTGCAAATGTTTATAGAGCATTATTGGCACTAGCCTCTTAAACCCTGGGTCATGACCTTACTTGGGTTCACAGAATTGAATGGGGAATAAAGAAGCCATGAAATAGCTTAAAATTTCTTTCCGTTTTAAAATAAGCTCCTTTATGAGCCGTTATGAGTAACAAATTTAATTTTCATATCTATAACATACACCTATATCTTGGAGTTGTGTAAGAATTTCTTAGGCAAAGAGGGTTTGTAAGTACTGTCCTAGCCAATGCCAAGTTAGCTAGAACAAGTCCAGATTTATTCCCTACTAGTTTCATTCAGTGGTTTCAATATCAGTGTCTCTTTACTTTTATATACTGATGTTACAAGTCTGGTACTGATTAGTATGGAAGTTTGCCTCAACCCCATTTAGACAGACTACTAGTTGTTAGATTTACACACAAGTTCACATACTTACCATCCTTTTCTGAAGTGTATGTGCTAAATCTTTCAAGACTCGCTACAGTAATACCCGTCTCATCCACATCTCTTGGTATATACAGGCTTAAATCTATGTCATTTACGTTCACTGAATCTTCAACCTGTAAAAACATACAGAAGCTATTACTTAACAAGAACGATTTTTATAAACTACTTACCTTTATCTCTGATATCTCAACCAATGCTAACACACTACTGCAAAAAGCTATCTCACTTTTTAAAATGTGGAAAAGATAGCAATGGTGTATATGAAGTTTCTTCCTCCACATAAACTACATCCTTATTTTTCAACTCAATAACTGAAGTTACATTTTTTATAATAATAAAAACACACAGAGGTCAAAGCAATTGTACAGTGTGTAGGGCATATGGCCAACACAACACTTTCAGCCCCCAGTATTGCACAAGTTCACTAGAGGTGACCTGACCTCTGAGCAGAGCCAGGAGTAAGCCCTGAGTGCCTGCTGGGTATGGCCCCCAAACCAAAACAAATGAAAGATACAAATAGGGCTGGATAGTTCAGGAGGTAAAATGCTTGCTTTGCATGAAACAGACCACAATTTAAATTCTAGACATTATGCATGGTCTCCTGAGTGATCCCATAGCATAGAGCCAGGAGTAAGCAATATGCACCACTAGTTGTAATCCAAACTCTCCCACCACCCACCAAAATAAACAAAAATTCAACTTTCTGCTTTTATTAACTGTGCATATTGTGCATACAACCAAATGATTCTGCTGTTGTCTTCTGCTCCACAGTTCTTAGTGTCCCTGTCCCACGACTTTCCTAGCACGAAACAGTAAACCTCCAAATTTTTCTTCTTCTAAAAGTGAAATAGCTTTTGTAGTCAATATGTATAGTGTTTACACAGCACGGTCTTAAGCTCTATTAAAGATTCATAGTTTTATGCACTTAATCTTCACAAGGGACCCTATGATACAGACTATTATGTCCATATTACAGGTGTTGGTGGAGGCCTAAAATGTACAGTTTTCCAGGTTAAAGTCAGAACCTGAACTGACACTTGGAGGTGTTGCTCTTAACCATGTTGCTTCTACAATTATTCTCTATTTTTCCTTTCAACCAACATGAGTTGAGGAGCCAAAGATTCCTCTTACCTCATCACCACCCGCTCCCTGGGTGTAACGAGTATCATCTGCTTCCTCGTCATCATCATTAACCAGTTCAGGACGAAATTCAAATACTTCACGACCACTGATCTGTTAAGATACATAAATATAACAACTCAAGACAAAATTCCCATTTCTTGATAAGTAATTTTACACCTCCATATGATTAAATAAGGACAACATTTTACATGACATAGAAACGGTTAAATTGAAAGAATAAATGACACATGAAAATCTGTAACATACCACCAGAGCTTTTCCTGCTTTGAAGTCCGCTTTCCTTCTTTCCATATCTTGCTCAAGTTTATCAATCTTTTCTTGTCGTTTTCTTTTCTTCCAGGCAAGAAAAGATTCTAGAGTGATTTTGGTAACATTTGGTCCTAGGGCAGAACGCTGGAAAAAAAAAAAAAAGAGTATTTTTTTTTAAAAAAATCACCTACAGTGTAATAGTGTACTCTTCGATATTCTCTCTTTTGGGGTTTTTTTGGGTCACATTCAGTGATGTTAAGGGGTTACTCCTAGTTCTGCACTAAGGAACTACTCCTGGTGGTACTCATGGGATTATATGGGATGCCAGGGATAGAACCTGGGTCAGCCATATGCAAGGAAAACACCCTAGCAGCTGTACTACCACTCTGACCCCTCTTCAGTACCTCTTAAAATTGAAGGTGAGTAATCTTGTCAAGAGAAATTATCTTAACTACTGAGTCAACTGATTATATTAATTAATATGAAAAGCACCATAGTAACATCCAAGACTCATTCAGGCAGTACAAGAGACCAGAAACACACTTAAGATTAAAAAATAAGCAAAAACAACCACCCACCTGCTCCTTAGAGCCATAAATTAAATATTTAGTATATAGAAAAATAATGTTGCTAAGTATCTACTGGGCATTTAGTGTCAAATGACTTATGTACAATTGTTAACACTGATTTCACAAATTAGCAAATATGATAAAGGCAATTTACCAAAGGTTAAGAATTAACATGTTAAAACCAGGACACAAACAATCATATCAGAACCTATTTCTATTATATAGTATTTTTTATATCCTTTGCGAGACACAACCCTATCTGCTTTAGAATAAGCAAATTAAGAATTCCAATATTAAAACATTTACACAGCATATTTAGATTATCCAAGATAATGAAAAATAGAGTGCTAAATAAGTGGTGCTAAATCTAGCATTTCTGATAACTTATCACTTTCAGATGCTGAATCATTTTACTCAACAACCTTACCATTAATTTAAAGAATAAGATTCTGTCAGGCTGTAGAAATTAGCTAAGATTTCAATAAGATTAATTCCCCAGTAAGCACAGTTAAATGTTTTGAGAATAAGGATAATAAAATATAAAAAATATAGTGAGTTGTTTTCATTATCACATTAGTGATAACAGTGAACAAATAAGGTATTAGGAAAAGCACCAAAGATTTCAGGTTCAAATCAATCTGAACACTAAGTATCTTAAACTCTGTACAGCCATCTTTTCTTTTTTATTTGGGCCACTCTGAGGTGCTTTCAGGTTCTGTGCTTGGGGTCACTGCTGGTGGTGTTGTGAACTGAACCTAGGGTCTCCCACATGCAAAGTATGTGCTAGGAGACTGTGCTGTCAGTGGCCAGCATGTCTATCTTGGGAAACAATGTTAAGCCAGTGGTTGATACTTAAAAGATTAATAATTCTAAAAGTAATGCCATGCTTTCTGACTTAATGAGCTTTACATTTTACATACACACATAAATAAAAAGTTAAACGTGACTTAGAATTTATTTTTAATAATCTATAGCGGGTAGGGCGTTCGCCTTTCACACGGCCGACCCGTGTTCGATTCCTTCGCCCCTGTTGGAGAACCCGGCAAGCTACTGAGAGTATCACGCCCGCACGGTAGAGCCTGGCAAGCTACCCATGGCGTATTGGATATGCCATAAACAGTAACAATAAGTCTCACAATGAGAGACGTTACTGGTGCCCGCTCGAACAAATCGATGAGCAACAGGATAACAGTGACAGTAAATCTATTAAAGATAAATATTAGTATGCTATTGCCCCCAAGTGGCAAACAACAAAATTTCACAATAAATACTACTTTAGGTGGCTCTTTAACAATAGGAAAAATACCGGTTACCTCTCTTTCAATTAGATCTTCTAATGAAATTTCATCTTCTTTCTCTTCTTTCTTTTTATCCTTTTTTAATACAAATCCTGGAGGAAGTGCATGACGATACATGCAATTATCACCCCCTCCTGGGCATACCCAAAACCAGCCATATTTGTTATTTTCAATAGCTTCAAGGAAATGCTTGCAAACCTACAGAGATAACATCATAAATAGGGATTTAATCTGAAGTAGAGAAAAATATACTTGTATTCACATTCTAGGCAGTAATTATCATGTACAGAAATATATGTATGATCTTAAATATATATATAACAATAACTCATTCTTAGAAATAATCTATAGAAAATTTCTTTTGGATGCTGTTCTTATTGCCCAACTAAACAGAAAGGTTTCGCCTTAGTTTAGCATTTGTAAAAGCAATCGCAAAGTCATTATTAAGAGAAAATATAAATATACGTGGTTATAAATAAAACCAATGATGTTTATTCTAATAACATGTAATGATGATGTAAGTTTTTACACTGAAGGAAAGGAAGAAAGGTACCACAACCCAACAAAGGAATAGTAACCTTTCAAAACATGAATGTGTCCAAGATGTAACTATATGAAAAATCTGAAGTAACTGTGAAAAGAAGTAATACTGTTTTCCTGAAAAAACAAAAACCAATAAATTTTTTTGTGTGTGTACATGATGCCAGGGATTAAACTCAGGGGTTTCACAGATGTGAAGCATACATTCTGACTAAACCAAATCTTCAGCTCTTAAAAATACAACCAATTTAAAAGATAGTATCTCAAATGTTTCCAGTATAGCAAAGTTTTCATTATTAAGGGCACTACATATAAAAACAAACATGAATGCAGAATCTGAGACATAAGGTATATACCCTGGAATAATAATATTGACTTCCACAAATTCCTTTTGGAATTCATATATTTCAACTATACCATTTAATATTTTTCACTACTATTACAAGAGGGAGTTAAATTGTTTAAACAGTTTTTACTCTATTCATTTGGCATAAAAACAAGGAATTCTTGCCTAAATATGACAGCATTTAACTATATCTCAAAAAGATCACCAAAAAAAAAAATGGGTTAAGAACTTCAATCTCAGTTTCCAAAGGCCATTTCTAATTAAGAATTAAATTGTGCATAAGTTACACTTACAAATTCCCAAAGTTCTAAACACCACATCTTTAAAGAAAGATAGTAACATAAGAGTTCACTAAAAATAGCAGCAAATACCTTGCCATATAATTTTCTCTAATTATAAATACCAAAGCAACTCAAGTCAAGAAAAGGACATACTATTTGAGTTTTTGGTTTTTTCTTTTCCGCCTCACCGTGCTTCTTGTTCACTACTTCTTCTAATTTTTTCTCGTCCCAATTATCCATTGTATCTAAACAAAAAGATATGAAGATTAAACCTTGTAATTTTAGTTATTATTCCCAAAAGAGATCGAATACTGAATAATTGGAAAAAAAGCAACAACAACAAAAAACGTGACAGTATTACTTAAAAACAGTGTGATGTATCATTGTCAGGGGGCTGTGAGTGAATGGGTGGTGGTGAAGGATAGACCACTGGGATAATAGCAGAAGCTGACACTCTGGTGGAGGGTGTGGTGTTGAAATGCCTTTATCAATATTGCAAAACATGGTGCCTGAAACAAAACTTAAAAAAAAAAAAAACTATCCTCCCCACCACACCCAACACAGGGCAATGATTATGTGCTTTTTTTTTCTTAAATAAAAAATGTAAGATTCATGATCTAACACATTTTCTTTAAACACCCCAACGTAAGAATAAGCAGAGTTGAGATCTTTTTGACCTAAGTTTAAGGATTTTTATCTAAATTTACGTAAATAAGAAATAAAGAGGAAGGGCTATAGACAAATGATCACATAAGTGTAAAAAATGTTTTTTAAATACCTTTTTCAAGTTCTTCATCTCTTGCATCAATATAAACACTTCGCTTTTCACACTTTCTCTCCAGAGTTAAGTCATGAGAGAACTTACACTTATCTCCTTTAGTACACTGTCCTTGCTTGAAGAATGCACATACTACAGATTTAGGATCTGCACCTAGGTCAAATGTCACATAACATTCATATTAGATCTACTATATATAACGGATAGCTTCTACTAATTCAATATAATTACCTTTGGTTAATTTCATACACGACAGGGCGATAGCACAGTGGGTAGGGCATTTGCCTTGCGAGCAGCCGACCTGGGTTGGATATCTCCGTCCCTCTTGGAGAGACGGCAAGCTACCCATGGTGTATTCAATATGCCAAAAACAGTAACAAGTCTCACAATGGAGACATTACTGGTGCCTGCTCGAGCAAATCAATGAACAACAGGATGACAGTGCTACAGTGCTAACTTTATACTATTACGTATGAGTTATAAGGTATTTCAAGTTTTGGGAGTAATATTTTATATCTAGTTTTAATTATTCTCACACTTAAGAGCAGGGGGTGGGAAAACAAATAAAACTCTGGTAATTCTAGTCACCTGAGGCAAAAGAGAAATACAAAGGTGTATTACCGTGAGTCTGGGTCAAACCTACGTCTATCTTGACTACTATCATGAACTAGTAGACTATTCAAATCCCAAATTTTGCCACTACCTAACAGGCAGTGTGATAGCTGTATGACGACACAAATGGCATTAAGTAACAGAGGGGAAAAAATAATAGAAAACAGTATACCAAAAAAAATTTAATTGCTTTACCTTAAGAAAAGGAGTATTATTTTCATAGTAGACCAATGGGATTAAAATCTCAAAATCATCAAAATAAGAGTTTTAATCATGAATTGCATCTGAAAAAGACATCTACAATTCCAAATTTACCTTTACTTATTTTTTGAGCAGCAACTACTGGCTTGAACAGTTCATTTAGTTCTTGTAATTCTTTCTTCTTATCATCTTTCTTCAATTTCTTTTCGGCTTCACTTTGTGCTACCTATAAATTTCCCAGGTGTAATATGTAAATTTGATTTTTACAGTAAAATTACTTTCACTATACACACATATAAAAAACTAAATGTATTTATAACATCACAAACTTAAGAAACTTGCTACAATCTGTGCACATACACCTATAAGCCCCTGAACTCAACATCAGTGTTACAATGGTCTTTCAGAATATATTGAATACTGTCATTAAACTAGGAAAAAAAAAACCAAGAACAAACTTCCAATCTTGTAAGCATTTAAGCTAAAAAGACAAAGGTGCTTATTTGAAGTCTAGAATCTAGTGAGAAGAAAAACATGCCAACCTACGGTGCTCTGGAAACAAGAAATGCTCATATACCTAGGAAAATCACACAGCTACTTATCTTATGAAAGAATCATTTTGATGGACAAGAATGGATATACAAAGTCAGAAAATACAAGATAGAGACCAGAAGGGATTAGGTAAGTGAAACAATGAGAAGCTTGGAAACTATCAGTAAGGTGATTAAGACTTGATGGCTAAAAAATTAAGCCAGTGGCATAAACAGATATTTTATAAAACCCAAGATGGCAACTTTGTGAAGGTCAACCTAGAAGAAGTCCAAGAATGAAGGCACAGAAAATCAGTAGACTATTGTTTATGCTAAAGCAAGACAACAAGATAAGTTAAAATAGGCAATAGTTCATTGTAGTCTGGAAGTAGCAAGATGGTGGCAAGCACCAGAAGTGACAGAGAGACGGCAACTCTCAGGACTCTGAACAGTTGATGGGATCATAAAATTTCTGTATGAGTGAATGTGGGTGTCCCTTGAATATTCTGTCCCAGGGAGAGCATCATTAAATGAAACCAGCCAGTCACCAGCCACAGAGCACCGGCCCCGAATGGGACTTGTGAGGACAGTGTCCAGAGGGCAGTGCTGTGACAGCTCTTGGTGCTATGGGCAGCAGCTGAGTTTTAACATGTCTGAATAGGGCTCTTCAGGTCCAACTGAGCACCACCACAGAGAGTGGGTCTTGAGGCGGGGGGTAACTCGGGTTCCTAATATGGGGCCCTGGCAATTCACCACTAGTGGATGGCCTGGTCGCCATTTCTTCCCTGGACCAGCCTGTGCCTCCCGCAGCATATTTTGGAGGAAAACTTCCCTGTGTGCCAACTGTCTGGAGACCAAGGATGGGAGCTTGTGCCCCCTGGTCAGGTTCTGCTGGACTGGGGGCTACAGCCCGCCCAGAGAGCCTGAGACTCAAATTGTAGCAGCCCTGACTCTCAGCTGCTGCCAGTGTGACTGAGGCCCAGGGTGTCTCAGCACTGCCAGCAGGTCAATCGGGAACCATGAGGTATCAGCAGCCTGATGGTGCCTTCAGTCAGGTTTTATGACAACCCAAAATCGGCTCTGTGCCTTTGGCTGGACTCCAACAACTCAGGACCAAGTTTCCCAAGAAATTCAACTGCCAAAATTAGGTATGTGGGAATCACACCCAAAAATCACCTTTGTCCCAGCCATACAAGTTCATTTATCGGTCTTGCTTCAGAAACCCATAAATAAATCTTGAAAGAGATCAAAAGCTGCAGTTAATCTCGTACCTGCACAAGCTGAACAGACTAAAATACATTGGAGGGCGGTGGGTTAGCCAAGCTTCTGCCCAGAGTCCTGGCTGCCACTTGCTCCCATAATCCAAAATTGCTGCCTGGCAAGACCATCTTGGGACGGACCTCACAGAGATACTAATCTGCTAAATGAATGTGCAGGTTCTGTGACTGAATTCTATGGGATTTCTCGGGGTCAAGGATGGCTACTTTCCCACACGTCCCTGTACAGCAGTCACGTCCACTTGCTCTGACAAACACAATGACCTCTGTATTGCAAGCCACAATGCATAAAAGGAGGGAGGGAAGGAAGAAGGGAAGTTGCCTGCCAATAGAGGCAGGTGGGGGTCAGGAGATGTGATAGGTGGTGGGAGGACAACTGGGGACATTGGTGGGAAATGTACACTAGAGGGATGGGTGTTGGAACATTATATGATTGAAACCCAACCATGAACAGTTTTGTAATGGTCTGTCTCAAGGTGATTCACCAAAGATAAAACAAAATAAAAAGGCAATATATAAAGGATAGAGAAGGGAGAGAAGAAAGCATTTTAGAAAGCAGCACTGATGATACTAAATGGTTGAACATAAAGCAAAAATCAGAGAGAGGTGTCTAAGACTGTCCAGTATTGTTATAATGCTGTTACAACAAGACATATAGGAAAAACAGTTTTAAGGTAGAGGAAGTGCTGGACTTTAGCACTGGATACTGAGAATGAAATGCCACTGAGAAAAGAGTTTCACAAGAAAAAATAAGTGAGCCACCACAGAGACTAGCGCACATCCAAAAGAACAAAAGCAACCGCTGTTGGAGAGGATGTGGGGAGAAAGGGACCCTTCTACACTGCTGGTGGGAATGCCGACTGGTTCAGCCCTTCTGGAAAACAATATGGACGATTCTCAAAAAATTAGAAATTGAGCTCCCATTTGACCCAGCAATACCACTGCTGGGAATATATCCCAGAGAGGCAAAAAAGTATAATCGAAATGGCATCTGCACATGTATGTTCATCGCAGCACTGTTTACAATAGCCAGAATCTGGAAAAAACCCGAATGCCCTAGAACGGATGACTGGTTGAGGAAACTTTGGTACATCTATACAATGGAATACTATGCAGCTGTTAGAAAAAAGGAGGTCACGAATTTTTTATTTAAGTGGATCAGCATGAAAAGTTTCATGCTAAGTGAAATGAGTCAGAAAGAGAGAGACAGACATAGAAAGATTGCACTCATCTATGGCATATAAAATAACAGAGTGGGAGACTAACACCCAAGAATTGTAGAAACAACTACCAGGAGGTTGACTCCATGGCTAGGAGGCTGGCCTCACATTCTGGGGAAAGGGCAACTCAGAGAAGGGATCACCAACTATAATGTAGTCGAAGGCCATGTGGGAGAAGGGAGTTGCGGGCTGAATGAGGGCTAGAGACTGAGCACAGTGGCCACTCAACACCTTTATTGCAAACCACAACAGCTAATTAGAGGGAGAGAACAGAAGGGAATGCTCTGCCACAGTGACAGGGTGGGGTGGGGGGAGATGGGATTGGGGAGGATGGGAGGGATGCTGGGTTTACTGGTGGTGGAGTATGGGCACTGGTGAAGGAATGGGTTCCCGAACTTTGTATGGGGGAAGCATAAGCACAAATGTGTATAAATCCGTAACTGTACTCTCATGGTGATTCATTAATTAAAAATAAATAAATTTATTATTAAAAAAATATTTCCTTGTTAAAAGAGCTGTATTCTTGGGGGATAAATTCCAACAAAAATAGTGATTCTGTTTTGAAACTCTAACAACAATAGTGAGTTGTGTGTTGAAATCTGGAATGTAATCAAGGTAAAGAGAAAAGGAAGTGAAATTATCACTCACGCATGAGGGGGGGTTGGGGGGTTAGAATGGGATGTATACTGTTTTTTTTTGGTTTTGCTCTTGTTTTGTTTTTGTTTTTATTGGTGGTGGAATATGGGCACTGGTGAAGGGATGGGTGTTTGAGCATTGTATAATGGAGATATAAAGCTGAGAACTTTGTAACTTTCCACTTGGTGATTCAATAAAATAAATTAAAAAAAAGAAAAAAGAAAAAATAAGTGAGAAAGACAAGTATAAAAAAGTATAAAGAGCAAGGTAGTTCTATTGACAATACTGGTATTAAATGAGTGAACAGAATCTAAAAAACAAAACTTAAGGAACTAGGGAACATTAAAGAAATAGGTAAAACCCATGCTGAAAAAAGTAATCAAGGAAAGGAAAATTTATGAAGGAACTGGTCAAATGCCATAGAGAATAAATTACTGCGAATAACTGACTTTGGCAATATGGTGGACGTATCCAACAATAAAAAACGAAAAATGTTTTTTAAAAAACAAGTAATTTTTGTTGTTGTTTTGTGGTCACACCTGGCAATGCTCTGGGGTCACTCCCAGTGGTGCTCAGGGGACTACAGGGGACTACAGGGAATGACAGAGATCAAACCCACTTGGTTGTGCGCAAGGCAAGTGCCCTACCTGCTGTATTATCTCTCTGGCCTCAATAAAGTTCAGTTCATCTTAATAAACTTATTTTTTATTCCTTTCAGACATCTGTAGGGTTCAGAGAACAATGAAGGACCATAAGATAAGTCTTTCAAGTATTTTAATTTAGAAATAAAATTAATTTTAAATAAGCTTCTTGGCAAATATTATCTATTAACTGTGCAAATATATCTATGACCTGTTAGCATAGGCATACATTGAAAATGCTCAGGTTCCAGTGACTTCAACACTGAAGCATGCAACAAAGTGAGTCAATTCCTGGCTCCTCTTCTTACCCTGAGTTTCAACTCACCCTGTATATAGATGGAGCTGGAAGATGGCAAGAGTATATGTACTTGATCCAGTCTCTGTTGATACTCCTTGCACATACACTTTCTCAATCCCTTTGACTAACACTGGCTTACTGGCTGATTGTATAACCCTAAAATGGACATGGGCTCCATAAACTGTAGGTACCGAACTGTTGTGGAAGCAGTGGTACAAACTTTGGATGGGCACAAATCACCTGATTTCACTGACTCTCAGTTTATAGGCAGAGCAGTATCTGGTAAGCTAAGTAGGGTTTTCATTTTCAAGACAAGGCGTAGTGTAGGACATTTCGTCTGCTCTGACAGCAGGAAAGCTGCTTAATTCCACTGATAAATATGCCTGTCAGGTACCTCATATTTATAGACAGAAGTCCAGAGATACAATAAGTTATGAAAAATGTAGTATTGGGGTTGGAGATATTGGTACAGAGGCAAGGCACTAGCCTTGTATGTGGCTGACATCCAGTTCAATTCCTGATGCCACATATGGTCTCCTGAGCTCTACCAGGTGTAGGCCCCTTTGCCACCAAAAAAAAGAACCTGAGGAAAAGAGGGCTATTTTTTCTTGTAATGAATTTAAAAATTCCAAATTCATATGTTAATAAATGCCTAAAAACAGGCAAGGGGAAATAGCAAAGAAATATAATTTGGAGGAAAGCATTACTTTATTAGGAAATATATGGTTAGTAGGCCATTACAGTTTAAAACTAAAATTAAACATTACAAATAAGAAAAAGGTGTTTCTCATAAATAAAAACCTAAACACAACCAAACATAAGGTAAGGATTTAAAGGTAAGTCAGAGAAGTACAAACTCAAATGGATAACAAAGTATATGAAAAATACTCAACCTCAGTAGCGAGGGTTACAAAGTAAAACAAGATAAAACATTAGCCTTCACAAAGTAGAAGCTATAAAAAAGAACTTTCTCAAGCAATAAAAATTAAAACATAAAATATGATAGAGCAAAATTACGAAGAAATCCATTTCCTTTTACCTACAATTGTATAACCAGATAATTTATGCCACAGAAATAAAAGAAAAACACATGCAAGGTTCTCTCATAGTATCGTTCTTAAGTATCAGAAAGGTGGAAACAATGGGGTCACTTATGAATTGGATAAACATAGCTATCCACAGTGTAGAACAGTAAGCAGTCATTAAAATAAATGAGCTGCATCAAAATGTCTTGGAGTCTTAAGTTGTAAAAAAATTAAGAGTAGGCCCAAATGAAGAAAAATAATTACCTGACGAGGATTTTGTTGACCAAATTTAACCTGATGGGTGACAGCCTTGATAAACTTCTGTTGCTTTGCTCCTTTTTTATTCTTTAAGCCAAAAGTCTTGTCCTGAATGGGAAAGAGCAAGAAAAGTTACATGCAAAAATATGTAACTGCAGTGCTATTTACAAAACTCAAGACCTGGAAACAACCCAAGTGCCCAACTAGAATAAATAAGAAACTGTGATATACATACACCACAAAACACCAAACCATAAGGACAGGTAAAACCTTGCAGTTAATATAACTTGACTGGAACTAGGGGAACTGGATGTTAAGTGTCCATCAGGAGGAAGAAAAAAATGCAAGACATCCTTACCTATATGTGGAGTTTACAAAATAAAAGACAAAGGCCAATGAAAACTAACGATTAGATTCAACCAACAGAACTGAATATGGAAAACAAAGGGAGGGAGGTAGACTGTAACAAGGATGAGAAGAAACTTAGGGACAGAAAGGAGGAGGGATATTGGGACTTTGGTGGTTGAGTGTGGTGAAATAACACTGTATGCCTAGTTATTGTAAAGCATGACCTCAATAAAAAATGGGGGAAGTTTTAGCAACTTATGTTATTTATTTTTAACGATATTTCTCATGATTTTGAATATATTTCCCGTTATTTAAAAGGCATTCTCATTTGAGGGTAAAAATTATTACTTTTGGGGGCTGGAGAGTATAATACTTAGGGCTCTGGCCTTGCATATGCCCAACCAAGGTTTGATCCCTGGCCACATATGGTTCTCTGAGCTCCACCACAAGAGACCCCTGAACAAGAAAAAGCCCTGGGCACTACTATGTGTGGCACACTGTAGCACTGTCGTCCCACTGTTCATAGATTTGCTCGAGTGGGCACTAGTATCGTCGCCATTGTGAGACTTGTTATTACTATTTTTGGCATATTGAATACGCCACAGGTAGCTTGCCAGGCTCTGCCATGCAGGTGGGATACTCTCGTTAGCTTGCCGGGCTCTCCGAGGGATGGAAGGCTGCATGCAAGGCAAACGCCCTACCCCCTGTGTGTATATGTGGCCATTTTTACGATACACATACACAAGCAGCAAAACAATAAAACATATGACCTCAAAACATCACGCGACTCTTATAATCAATCCATATTTACAACTATCATTCAACCTGTTACGCTATGCCACTTTTCCACACTGTATTTCAGAGTGTCACAACTATCTGATATGCTGAGTTGTTGTATTAAGATAAAATCCTATAGTCAAATAAGTTTTAACCAAATATTTAACAGGGCTTTAAATTTTTTAAAAATTTGGGATCACTCCTGGCTACACTCCAGGGTGTCTCCTGGCTCTACATTCAGCAATTACTCCTGGCAGTACTCAGGGGACCATATAGGATGCCAGGGATTGAACTCAGGTCAGCAGCATGCAAGGGAAGTGCGCTACCTGCTGTATTATCACTCTGACCCTGTGGGGCTTTAAATTCTTTTTTTTTTCCTTTTGGGATCACACCTGGCGATGCTGCACAGGGGTTACTCCTGGCTCTGCACTCAGTAATCACTCCTGTCGGTGCTCAGGGGACCATAGGGGATGCTGGGAATCGAACCCAGGTAGACCACGTGCAAGGCAAACGCCCTACCCGCTGTGCTATCGCTCCAGCCCCCAAGGGGCTTTAAATTCTTAAGCACAAGATATTTTAACGCAGCAGGGATGTTATATGCAAACTATTTCAGATTTTACTTCATCTCATAAATGCATTTTCCTCAGAATACGTTGAGGATTATGTACTACTGGAATACATTTTTGGGAAACTGCACAAGACAATGTTTTCTGGGCATTTTTTAAAAAAAAAATTTAGCTAATAAAGAAAGACCCATTGAAAAAAATTAGATGTATATATTCCTAGCTGTTGCTAAATGCAAATATTTAAAATGATGTATATGTATGTAATTGAAGGCAACACTTCAATTGTAATCTTTGGATATTTATACTATTTAGTAAGTCTGCAACAGAAACTCATTTAGTTATAATTGCACAGCTATGTGTGAGTGTGCCTGCAAATTATAGTGGCCCAAACAACAACCTCCATCTCTATTTCATGCCTAGCCAGAATCTGACTGTGATTTTTACTTGTTTTCTGTTTAGAACGGAGGCACTCTTGCAGTACTTAGGCATCACTACTGCTGCCATGCTTGAGGGACCACATGGTTCTAGGGACTGAACCTTAGGTCTCACACATTATTGGATGTGTACTACAGTTTGATCCACATTCTGGGCCCAAAGAATAGGACTGTATTATCTTAGCAAATAAGAGATCATAATGGATAGGTTGGTTATCATTAGATGATGATACTGGTATAGCTATTAGATCTGGCCACTAGAAAAGGGCAAAAAGGATTCCTTCTTGAGATTCCAGAGATAATCAGGCATTGTTTATACAGTGATTTTAGACTTTTGGCCTTCACATAGAAAGAACTCTGCTGTTGTAATGTTACAATAGTCATAGGAAAGGTGGCCTGACTAGTGAGCTTCACCTTAAAAAAATGAATGGTAAGAATGTCAAACCAGAGCCACACCCACAACCCACAGCCACTGCATGTAAACTCATCCACGGAGCCCAGCTCTACAGATTCAAGACTAAATCTTGGAAGGGATGCAAGCCAAGTGGCTAAAATATATGGTTATACACTGGTTTCCCACCAGAAAACTCTGGGTGCCACAGGCTAAGTCCCTTCCCTGCTGAATTAAGTCCCAGCAGTTGCAACATGTGCCTCCATGCCAAAAACCCAACTCCACTGTTCCTTAATCACGTCAGAGACATCAAACCAACAAAAATTCCAGGTACACAGGTTTTCAGGCTGAGAACTCCAAGGTCTTCTCAGGACACACACACACACACACACACACACACCACCACCACCACCACCACCACCACCACCACCACCACCACCACCACCACCACCCTCCACCCCTATACTTCCAGGAGACTTGGCAGCCACACGCACCTTCCCTGGCTGCTGTCATGTAAACTCATCCATTGGCCCAGCTCTACATATTCATGACTATATCTTGGAAGAGATGCAAGTCAAGCCACTGAAATTCATGGGTATACCAGACTCCCAGCTAAGAACTCTGGGGTGCCCAGGAGGGGTGTGAAGTCCCAGCAGCTACACCTACACCCCACAGTCGCCACCATGCCAATGGCCCAACTCCACTGCTTTCTGACTAATCTCTGCAGAGACATCAAACTGATGATAGGGTTTTTGGCTGAGAACTCTGGGCTCTCCTTGTAATAAGAGCAGGCAGCCACATCCCAAAACCACCTATACTCAGGGCCCAGTTATATATCCTGGAGTTTCTGGAGACACCTCCAAAATTCTACAATACTGACAACCCAGTAGGACCACACCAAATTAGATGGGAAAGTAACATATAAGCCAACTAAGCTCAGTAAACAAAAAACAGTAAAATATAAGGCTCACCTAACAACAAACAGCTCAGTAAACCCTCAGACAAGGAATAATGATACAATAATTTTCACAAATTTTCTTTTATTGTAGCATCTTCTGATAATCCCATTAGTTATTTAGTTGCAACAAGCCATACAAAATAAATTGCTTTGTATTTGCTAAGGGGGTGGCATAGGGGGGTTGGTTGGAAAATCAAACACATGGTGGAGGGAAGGTCATTGTGGTGGGATTGGCACTGAACACTGAATATAACAAATATATTATGAACAACTTTGTAAACAAGGATATTTAAAGTGAAAAATAAATAAATTTTAAAAAATAAAGAATTTCCAACCACCAAATACTGATAATCTTAAGTGCTCTGCTTTGGTCTTTTCTAGTTCTTTGGAGTGGAATCCTCTATCTGGGGGAGCAATTAAGCCCAGCTATGAGAAAAGAGAAGAGGTTTACTTAAGGGCTCCTTAGTAGGTTATTTTCAGGCTCACATTTTACCACTCATCCCTACCTCTTCTGTAAGTTAACAATAAAGGTGTCTTGATTCACTTTCCTCTTCTCTGTTATTTCTCAGAATAAATATTTGGCTGAGTGGTGGTAAGAAGTAGCACTTACAGTTACACTTTTAACCACATGCCTTCAGCTTCTATCCTTTTGTATTACTAGTGTCCTTCAGTTAGCTTCTATAGGATTCTGCAGAGAAAAATCTGCTTGCTTTTGAATTCTGCACAGAACTTCTGAAGGCTGCTTTTTCTTTTCACAGAAAAGAGAGTAACACAATTCAATTAGGAGAAAAGAGCAAAGGTCATGTAACATAAGGGGAGATGTTCATGGTGTAGCAACCAGGTGTGAAATGTCCTACTTAATAACAAAACAAAAAACAAAGTAAGCTCTTGTGAAGGGTGAAAAAAAAAACTCTAGATAAAAATACCAGGATTGGGATAGGAGCTAGTTAAGTGAATAGAGGGCACATGCTTGGCCAGGTGCCTGACCTACAATTAATTCCTGACACATGGATCCGCCCCACCCCCACCCACAAGCAGCAGTAGGTGCAGACCGGGAGGTCTTGACCTGCACTGTGTTTTGCCCTGGTGGACCCCAGCACCAAAGGGGAAACCTGAATATCTCAAGCACAGCAGGTCCCTGGAACTAATGCATTATTGGGCTCTTGTGCTGAACTAACAAACCCACTGGCCAAGAATTGTTGGAGAGCTCTGGACCATCTAAGCACTGCTTGGGAGCCTATCCCCAATCCAAATTAAACACCAGGGTCACATACAACAGTATCTACATATGTTGAACACAGAGGAGCAAAACTGAGGTCTGGCCTGGGTCAGGGATGCAATAATTCAGGTGCTTTAATAGACACCTTGTACAGATGAGATGCTGAGTTCAATTTCCCCAAACTCCACTGTACCCCCTGCCTCAGCCTGAGCACTTCATGGCCCCATGAAACCAATTAAAACAACAAACAGGCCATGGTTCAATTCATGTTCCATATATTAGAGAAAAGCAACAAACTATGAATAAATAGATAAAACAGCAAAGTAAACAGTTATTAAGGAGTTAACAAGAATTCCTTTAAGATCTAATGCCTTAAATTGTGGGAAACTTCATAAATCATATGATTTCTTTTATCAATAAATGTTTTTTTTTCTTTTGGCTTTTTGGGTCACACCCGGCGATGCTCAGGGGTTACTCCTGGCTTTGCACTCAGGAATTACTCCTGGTGGTGCTCAGGGGACCATATGGGATGCTGGGAATGGAACCCCGGGTCGGCCGTGTGCAAGGCAAATGCCCTACCCACTATACTATCATTCCAGCCCCCTTATCAATAAATGTTTGATTTAATCCTATTTTATATGTCTATATGCCAGTTTGTCTAAAAACGTCAGGCAAAAAAGTAGAAAAAGTTTAAGATCTGCTCTAAAAGGACTAATTGTGGGTAGAAAAAAAAGTACTCATGACCACAGCATCTGCTCGAAGTAGATGCTCTGAATTCCACAAGAAAAGTTTTCCTGGACTACTAACACTGCTTCTACATACAATTAAACAATCTAAAAAGAGTGAAGGAGTTGTGTTTTGATCATCTCTAGTTAGGTTGGAAAACAAATTATTTTTTCTACAGATAAACAGGGCACACTGATTTAGCAATTACTAAACATAAATTCCTGCATATAAACTTTTAGGATCCTCTAAATAATTCTAAGACATATAATTATTTCATGTAAACATGTATACTGAAACTCCAAAGTGTTTGACAATTTTTTGAAGTAGTACTGCTAATAGGGGCAAACAGTATAGTATGCTGATTACAAGCTCTGGCACCAGACTACACAAACTCAAATCCCAAACTGCAATGAGCAAAATACCGTTTTGCTACACCTTTCTCTTCTTTTCTTTTCTTGACCACACCTGGCAGTGTGCTCTGGAGACCATTTATGGTAATGGGCATCAAACCCAAGTTGCCTGTGTGCAAGTAAGAGCCCTGCTAGCTGTTCTATCACTCTGGCCCCAACACTTTTCTTGAAAGTTTGCTTGGAAGTTCTAGCAGGAGTGCAGCTGCTATCGATGTAAGGACCATTACGCTGTAAATTATAATCAGTAAAGACTGTCCTCATTGACTGAGCACACAGCTTTGAGAAAGACACACATGAAAAATCGAGGGAGCAAGGGGACATTTCCTAGACTGGTCAGATCAGTCAAATAAACCCTGGGTGACAGATGTATGTTGCAGCCAGATGGCCCTCAAGTTCACCCCTACATCTTATTTGTAAAAAGGGTTTCAATCTAAGCTCACTGGCACATAGTGTGGAAAGTGGGAACAGAGTACAGTGATTAGTGGCAAACTTTCTGGGTTTAGAGCCAGACTTTCTGAGTTTGAATTCTAAATCTGCTTCTTACCTGCTAGCTATGGCAATCTTGGACAAGTTAATTAACCAGTATAAATGCTTCCTCAACTATGATATATTTAGCACTTGCTGATGGCATTTTGGAACACTTCAAATCACTTTGTGAGTTACCTAAAGAATAACCTTGCTTTGGGGTCTGGAGATACAGGGTAGAAGCCAAGTTACAAAGAACCAAATCATGGTTAAAACGAAACCAGAGAGATTTTGGTTCTCATCAGACCTTAAAAATATCCCCAAAGGCTAGATTATAATGAAGAGTTGTGCTACAGACTTGGGAAAATGAATACAAAGGAGTTTACAAAACAGGTAATATTTCTAAGAAAAGGGTAACTGAGCTTCACACTACCTTTATATACTAAATGAACAGCAGATTTCTCTTAAAACTTACCCTTTCTAAATCAGGGCGATGACATGAGGGCCCGAAAACATTTAACATGCAGCCTGGATGTGATCCGTAGCACCAGCAGAAGCATTTCCCCAAACACGGTCAGGTATGGCCTCCGCATAACCCCCAAACTCCACTCTTCCCCCCTGCCCCATCCCTTAGGTAAAATTCTGCTTCTTTCACAGGGAAGCACTCTTTTAAATACCTGAACTAAGAAAAGGAATTGAAGGGCAGGTTAGTACTGAATAACAAGAGAACTAGGGTACACCTTTTGGGATACAAAGAAAAAGTGACTAGTACTGTTCTGAGTCATTAATTTCACTCAAAAGAAAGTAATGTCTAGTGTATTGTCATTTATGCAAAAATATTTTGTTCTTGGTTAATCTAGCATCAAATTATCAACAGTTTACTTTGGCTAAGATTTTCACTGGCAACCATTTTCTTCTCCATCCTTGACTAAGTACTTATGGTGGTTGCAACAAAAGTAGAAGTATAGGGAATGAGGTTGGCTATTATTTAAAATGAAAAAAAAAATGTATTAGCACTTAGGTAGCTGCACTACTGTTAAAGTTTAACCTGGATCCCATCTCCTTAAGTCTCTATGTTTCCTTGCTGCTACACATCAGGTATTTTATTTGCTTGCGCTTGACATTATTTCTATTCATAATCAAACCTACTTCTCTAAGCTAACTTAGGCTCACTAAATTTTTGACTGTAAGAAAGCTAAAAGTGTCATTTTTTGGCTATTGTATGAATGCCTTACAGAAACAACCTATTTTGAAACACTCATTTCAGAAAGATGGCATTTACTGCAAACACATGAATGAAATTTGGGGGGAGTTTAAAGAGAAAAAGAAAATGCAGGAAATATGATCACTTCAAGCAAGCACTGTACAGGCAGTGCAGGTTAGTCTATTTTTTCTAGTTTCTATGATAGTAATAAACAACAGAGTGACCACTCAGTGAATACAGTGTCTACCATGCCAGGTACTTTGACACTTCATCTAACCCACAATTCCACAGCTCTGTAATAGAGAACTCCGTCCTGCTGATTAGAAACTGGTTCAGAGACAAGTCATTTAAGTTGCCTAAATTCGTAACATGAAACCATAAAATAAAATATGGCACAAAAACTTAAGTCTGACTCTAAAATTGTTTTTTTTATTAAGCTGTCATCTTTTATTTCTGTTTCTTATGCTTTCAAAAGCTACTTGTTGCTGTGCATTAGCAAGTACTTATAGTAGCTACAAGGGAAATAGAAGTACAGGGAATGAAGTTGGTATGTAAGGCAACCAACCAAATGTGATTATTCAAAAATCTAAAGCATATGCTCTACTAAGCTATAGTTTAAAATAAAAAAAATGTATTAGCATTTAGGTAGTTGCACTACCGTTAAAGTTTATGGTATCAATACACAAAATTACTGCACTGCCCCCCTTTTCCCAGCTTTGTGCAAAATTTTACCACCATTTAAAAAAGCTAAAAAGGTCATCAAATTATGGAGTAATTGTTGGGGAAGAGGTACTTGACTTCACTACTGTTAAGATTAAATTTTGTCATACAAATTGTTTTGTATTTTGCACTTTCTCTTGCAGAAATCTTCGAAGGCTTTTTGAAAGTCTTCATCATTCAGATGCTTTCTTTTTTCTTTAAAAATAATCCTGTTGCCAAGACCAGGGAAAACCAGGGCAAGGAGGACTGGTTATTGGTTGTAATCTACCACAAGTGTGTGTGTGTGGGGGGGGGGGTCAAAGGGTAGGGAAGATAGAGAAGGGACCAGTATGACTGTAATAGTTGGAAATGATGACGCTGGACAAGAACTCTGTGTCAAAAGCAGGTAAAGGGATATTCATGATAACCTTTCATTATCTGTATTGCAAAATACAATGCCCCAAAGGGGAGACTGTGTGTGTGTGTGTGTGGGGAGAGAGGGCGAGCCACAGAGGCAGGCTGGGGGTGGGGTGGGAGGTGATGGGAGGGAAACTGGCGAAACTGGCACTGGGAAAATATGCACTGGTGGAGGGATGGGTGCTGGAACACTGTATGACTGAAACCTAATTATGAAAAGCGTTGTACGGGTCTATCTCACAGTGACTCAGATAAATTAAAAATAAAAAAAATCTTGTTAGAAACTTGCTATAGTGGGGGTTGGGAGTTAAGGACAGGGAAGGTGCTACTATGACAACAACAGGGGGTAAGTGGTCACTCTAAATGGGCCGCTGAAAGGAGGTAAAGTGATATGTATAACCTCTCAGTAACATTATGGCAAACCATAGTGCCTAAAAGGAAAAAAAGGGCCTGCCACTGAGGCAGGCTGGTGGGGGAGGGGGGCGTGGGGATGAGAGGTAATGGGGAACGGAGACACTGGGTATATTGTGGAGGGAAGTGGTCAGTGGTGATGGTACTGGTGCTCAGTGTTATGTCTGAAACTCAATCATAAGTAACTTTGCAATCCACAGTATCACTGTCATCCCATTGCTCATCTATTTGCTTGAGCGGGCACCAGTAACGTCTCCATTGTGAGACTTGTTACTGTTTTTGGCATATCGAATAGGCACGGGTAGCTTGCCAGGCTCTGCCGGGCGGGCGAGATACTCTCAGTAGCTTGCCGGGCTCTCCGAGAGGGACGGAGGAATCGAGCCCAGGTCGGCCGTGTGTAAGGCAAACGCCCTACCCGCTGTGCTATCACTCCAGTCCCCTGCAACCCACAGTGCTTCACAGTGCATCAATAAATTAAAAAAAAATGTTTAGGTCCCGGATGTAGCTCAGTGGTAGAGCCAACTGTGTTGCAAATGTGTGGCCCCGGGTTTTATCCATGGCACCACAAAGGAAAAAGAAAATAATCTTGTTACAAGATGAAAGAATATCAATGTTCCTATCAGTTTCAGTTGAGACATTAAAAATAATTTTCCTGCACAGTTCCTTAGAACACCAGTTCCACCAACCATAAATAAAACAAGCAAAATGCAATGTAAGCCCATGCCAGGGCAACAGTCATCCCTACAGTGCCCTTGGCTCACGCAGCACCGAATGCCATTAAGTCCCTGCAAGCGGCAGTTCTGACCAAAGGACAGCAGGCGTGAATGTCAGGGGGCCATCAGTCTGTCTTCATCTCTGATCACGCGGCTCTTCAACAAAACACACAACGCAAAAAGAACCCAGGGCCTGACCCTAAACAGGGAGCTCGGCCAGACCCAAGTGGCCTTCGTCACACCGACGTTTCGTATACTTTCATTTATGTAATTTTTTCCCCCTTCTGGGACACACCTGGCGGTGCTCAGGGCTTACTCCTGGCTCTGCACTCAGGAACTGGCGTGACCATATGGGACGCCGAAGATCGAGCCCGGGTGGGTGGGCCGCGGGAGTGCCAGGCAAACAACCTATCGGCCGCACAAGGGCCCCGCCCCTAGACGAAGTCGAGAGAAAATAAATCGATCACCGGACGCCCGACCCCAGGGGCCCAGGGGCCAGGTGGGATTTCCCGGGCGCGCTGCTGTTTCTCAAAGCTGTCATGCGAGCGAGCAGAAGTGACGCCAAACCACCTCCCGAACGCCCTGCGGCGCGTCCTCGGAGTGGGGGCCGCGACCCAAGCGTGCATTCTCCTGCGGGAAAAGAGTCTCGGGGCTTCCCCGTGGGCCACTCGGCGGACCCGCAGCCGGGATGGGGCTGGCAGCGGGGGTGGGGGGGGGCACCTCTTCCCCCAGCGATGCCAAAGCCGGCTCTGAAACCTCCGATTTCATTCTTCCGCCCCCCGCCCCCCACCCCCACCCCCAGCCCCAGCCCCAGCCGCGCTTCCCTCGGGAAAACTCATCCCCTAGCTAAGGGGGGAGGCGGGTGCTAAGAAGACCGCCGCGGAGTCAGGAACCGAGGAGAACGCCGAGTCGCGTCCCCGGGGGGGGGGGGGCCCGTGGAGCGCGACGAAAGAACGCAGGGGCAGGAACGAATGCGAAGGCGACACGGGCCGCGGAAACGCACGCGGCCGGGGAGCGCCTCCAGCCCTCGGCCTGTGCCGGCGGCTGCGGCGGCGGCTCGGGCGAGCCCTGAGAGGTAGCAGGAGAGCGACTCCTCCCGGGTGACGGGTCAGGAGGAGGGAAGGAAAAAAAAAAAAAAAAACCCAACCACCACCCGGTGTCCAAATGCCTCGTTCCGGGTCGCACTCCCTTCTGGAGACGCCCAGAAACGCCTCCGTGTTTGTTCTGTGACCCGCAAGCCCCAGCGCGGCGGCGGCGGCGGGCACCGGGCGGCGCGGCCCCGGCCGGGTGTGGGGGCGCCCGGCGGCGTCACTATGGCGATAAGGGGTGGCGAGCGTCCCGCGGGGGCCGGGAGGCGGCGGGATTGGAAGCGGGGGGCAAGGGTGGGGGAACACGTGGGCCCCGGCCGACGCGAGCCCGGCCCCGGGACGCTGCCCCCGGCGCGGGGCTCGCGGCTGGAGTGGGGGAGGGGGCGGCGGCTACTCACTTCGATAATCTTCTCCTTCTTCTTCTGCTCCGCCTTTTTGCTGCCCCCAGCCTGAGCCTGTTTCTTGGGGGGCATGGCGGGGAGCGCAGGCGGCGCGGGCCAGTCTCGGGCGCAGCTGGACACCGTCCGGGGGGCAGCCGGCCCCGCGGCAAGAGGAGGACGAGGATGCGGGCCGCCTGTCGCTGGCTTCCCCACAGGAAGAGCCGCCGCTCAGTCGCCGCGGGAGCGCGGCCTTTGCGACAGGTCGCAGCCGCACAGCATTGTGGGGAGCGCGGCGCGGCGCCCGGAAGCGGAACTGCGCGTGTGCGTCGCCGCCGCCGCCGCCGCCGCCGCCGCAGGCCTGGCCTCTCGGGGGCGGGAAGAGACGTGGGAAAGTGGCCGCGCGTCATGCGTGATGCAGCGCGCTGGCCTGGCCCACTCGAGGTGGCGGCGAGCCCGAGGGCCGACCTGGGCCAACGGGGCCGATCCCGCTGGCCCATGTGTCTTCCCCCGCGCGGTCCCTTTTTTAATTTTTTTTTTTTTGAGGACCACATTTCTCCTGCGTTCAAAGCGCGACCCGCAGTGGCCACCTGGACCCTCTCTATCCCGAGCGCCTCGGCCACTCAGCGCTCGCGGGCGAGCCGGGTACTCCGTCGCCTTTGCGTGGTCTGGGTGGGCAAGGGCTCGTAGGTGGCGAGGGCGATGCGCATCTCTCTCCTGCGAAGGCCTAAGACAAATGAACACGTTTCGTTTCTTCGAAGGGTTTCCTGCCTGTAGTTCGAGGAGCCACGGGGATGGCCTCCCCAGAAGACTGGACAGTCGAGCTCTCCTGACCAGCCGCATCAAGTCGTGTTTAGGTTGTCATTAGTCGACACTGAGTTGTAAAGTGAGCGAAGTCAACCATACTTAGCTGGAGGGCAAAGAGCACGTCTCCGCAGCTTTCATTAAATACTCAATAAATCGAGAAGCTCCTGGACACGATTGCACAAAAATACGTCATTTACTCATAAGGAGGACGTTGGGTTGTTAACTGCATTTTGTAGGTGTAATGCAGGAAGGAAGAAACGTGACTAAGGTAGTTACACTAGAGAGGAACGTGCTGAAATAAGGTTTCCCGTCTTTAGATTGTAAAAATGTCTCTTGCTGACTTTGCACCACCAGTAGGTGTTTCTTGAACAGGTGCTTGATGAGCGGGGACCATGGATTTTACTCAGCACCATAATATGCTTTAAAAAACATGCCTGGTAGTTGATTTTATTATTTTTGTTTTGGGGTCACACATGGCAGTGCTCAGGGATCATCCCTAGCGGTGCTTCAAGGGACCAGATGTGATGCCACGGATCTTAACTGGGTGGGCTGTGTGCGAGGCAAACACCCTACCCGCTGTACTATAAATTCTTCCCTATTTTTATCATTAAAAAAATAGCGTTGTAGAGCCAACAGTCATCTTGCATTAGTTTGGGTGAGGAGAAAACTAAAAGTCCCTTAACTA